>NC_134486.1:133929580-134207080 GCF_040206685.1 Ascaphus truei | reverse complement strand
GAGCATACAAGCACCACTCTGACGCGTTTCGTCTATAGAAAGACTTTTTCAAAGAGTGAATATCCCCACAAATACCGGAACTTATATAGGAAGTGACGCATGTCATAGGTACCTCCCTAATTGGCAAGGACCTCCCTTTAAACTGATAATGTTAAAGTCAAACGTCATTCCCTTAAAGGAACCAGGTATTTAAACCCCACATATACTATTAAAAAAATGCATTAATTACACGGATTACATAAACTAGGATTAAAAACAAAGAATTAGTAATGCTCACTGATATATATAATCAAATAATACTCGAACAACATGGAAACAGACTTATTATTACTTACAGAAAAAGAGAATGATGTGGAACCACTGTCTCTGATTACCAATTATTCGTATCATATAATTATACCATATGCACCACATATTATTGCACATATGTGCCAAGATTATAAAGTCTATAGTGTAGTATCATACCAAATGCAATATAGCGGATACAATATATGCAAATAGAAGTCCATGCAAACATTAGTAGTCAGATAGTAATACATAATTATGACTATAATGGCAAAATACACCCCGACACTCCCCATCCGCTCAGACAGCCAGGAAGTGTTTGAGTTCCCACTCCTGGTTGATACCGAGCAGGTGAAGAGTGCGTAAAGGTGTATATCCAATACATTTCACGCCGATTAAGCGTGCCTTCCCTATCTCCTCTCCGTACGCCTTGCGAGATGTGTTCAAGGGCCATGAATGAAAAATTTGCAATACCACCCCTACTACATCTCGTGAAGTGTCGGGGTACAGGATGTGTATCATCTTTCTTTTTTATAAAGCGGACGTGTTCAGCGATACGGGTCTTCAAGGTTCTTTTTGTGCGGCCCACATACCGCATAGAGCACCCGCACTGTAACAAGTAAACAGTAAAGGTAGTATTGCAATTCAAAAATGCTTTTATAACATGACTCTTTTTGTCATCCTCATATTTTATAACCTTAGTATTGCATGCATACTTGCACATCGAGCAATTTCCACATGAGTAAAAACCTTTGGGTATCCCCCGTATATTTTTATACTCAGGTGTTGTGTGAAATAAACTGGGAGACAGATGTGACCCTAATGTCTGAGCCTTCCGATATGTAAACTTAGGGCCATTCTTTACAAATTGTGTTAAATCCTTATCCAAGGCTAATGTAGCCCAATGTTTGAGAATACTGATCTGTCCATAGACTCAGCTGATTCGAACGCATCTTAGAAAAAGAAAAAAAGAAATAATGTATCTTTAACATATGGCGACGAATGCACATTATTCATTAGCACATATAGCCGCCAGGCGCAAAATATACGCAATATAATTAACAAACATTGGGCTACATTAGCCTTGGATAAGGATTTAACACAATTTGTAAAGAATGGCCCTAAGTTTACATATCGGAAGGCTCAGACATTAGGGTCACATCTGTCTCCCAGTTTATTTCACACAACACCTGAGTATAAAAATATACGGGGGATACCCAAAGGTTTTTACTCATGTGGAAATTGCTCGATGTGCAAGTATGCATGCAATACTAAGGTTATAAAATATGAGGATGACAAAAAGAGTCATGTTATAAAAGCATTTTTGAATTGCAATACTACCTTTACTGTTTACTTGTTACAGTGCGGGTGCTCTATGCGGTATGTGGGCCGCACAAAAAGAACCTTGAAGACCCGTATCGCTGAACACGTCCGCTTTATAAAAAAGAAAGATGATACACATCCTGTACCCCGACACTTCACGAGATGTAGTAGGGGTGGTATTGCAAATTTTTCATTCATGGCCCTTGAACACATCTCGCAAGGCGTACGGGGAGGAGATAGGGAAGGCACGCTTAATCGGCGTGAAATGTATTGGATATACACCTTACGCACTCTTCACCCGCTCGGTATCAACCAGGAGTGGGAACTCAAACACTTCCTGGCTGTCTGAGCGGATGGGGAGTGTCGGGGTGTATTTTGCCATTATAGTCATAATTATGTATTACTATCTGACTACTAATGTTTGCATGGACTTCTATTTGCATATATTGTATCCGCTATATTGCATTTGGTATGATACTACACTATAGACTTTATAATCTTGGCACATATGTGCAATAATATGTGGTGCATATGGTATAATTATATGATACAAATAATTGGTAATCAGAGACAGTGGTTCCACATCATTCTCTTTTTCTGTAAGTAATAATAAGTCTGTTTCCATGTTGTTCATGTATTATTTGATTATATATATCAGTGAGCATTACTAATTCTTTGTTTTTAATCCTAGTTTATGTAATCCGTGTAATTAATGCATTTTTTTAATAGTATATGTGGGGTTTAAATACCTGGTTCCTTTAAGGGAATGACGTTTGACTTTAACATTATCAGTTTAAAGGGAGGTCCTTGCCAATTAGGGAGGTACCTATGACATGTGTCACTTCCTATATAAGTTCCGGTATTTGTGGGGATATTCACTCTTTGAAAAAGTCTTTCTATAGATGAAACGCGTCAGAGTGGTGCTTGTATGCTCACTGTAGCATTTAAATAAAGTTTTTTACTTTTTCAAGCGTTGGTTGTGTGGAGTGCTGTGACCACGGTTACCAATCCCCTCCCTACTTACGTCACTTCCGGATAGGAGCACGCCGACACCACGAGGAAGCAAAGATGGCCACCGGAGCATTCTGAGCAGCTTGCAGACCGGGTATCGTGAGTAACGAACTACACACTTAAAGCCATATTTTTATCAGGCAGCTTTGAGGCTAAACGGCACCGGTTTTTGATTTACCTCGGGGTCTTTTCTTTGAAGAGGCTCCGCTGTATCTCTAAGGATTGACCAGCCCACTGCTTGTATCATCATTGCTTTGCCTCCATCAATACTGCATAAGTTATTATTTTAGTGGTGTCAGCTCCAATATATATTGGAAGATTGCAGATTCTGTACTTTTCTGTGGTTTGGAGACTCGGTACTCCAAGGGTTAATACCCATATGTTCCTGTCACTGAGACAACTGAACAGCGTGAGACTCCACTTCAAAAAACATTTACTGAATTTCTTTTCACCTTCTTATGGAGCCTTTCCGAAAACCGTAAAGTTACCTTAAAATATTTCTAACAAATAGTACCTACGAGAAAATGAAATCCCGGGCAAGACCGGGTATATAAGCTAGTATTTAATAAAACTGAAAATGTATGTGAAGCTGTATCAATAAAATCCATCAACAACGTCTCCAAATAAATTACGGTAAATTGAGCATGTAAATAAGTAATTTCCTCTAAATTACTGTTATATAGATATCAAATTTGCCAATAAGACCTACCTGGCATAGTTTTAAAAATATATATATACAGTATGTTTATGGTTTTTTTTTTCTTTCTTTTTATCTATCATTTATGCAATGCTTTATAAAGAGTAAAATCCAACTTGCTCAAAGAACACCTATATTTTGTCTGTTATTTTTTTTTCTCATCTGAAACTCTTGATCTGAAACCTTTTTATTTGGAGACAAGGATATAGAAACAAAATTCTTCAAGTCTACTTACAAGGAAGCATTCAAGAAAATCAAGCCTGAGGATTCACTACATGATATAAAAGTCCCAACATTGAGTTTTATCTCCACTGGTTAACCCTATCAGAGTATTATAAGAAAAGGGAATATTGTAGTACTTTAAAACAAAAAAACAACCAAACACAGGGAAAAAACAATGTTTTTGTCAACATATGGTGCATGCTTTTAAACAAAACATCTCTTGGCACACTGTTTTGTCCATACAATTTATTTTTTTAGCCATTTGCATGTTTGTTTTTTTCAGATAAAATAAGGGTTTCCATAGTAGCCACATAATTTTAGGGTTAGGACCTGTATAAACTAAGGAGTGGCGCTCTATGGATAGCATGGCAACACGTTATGATGTGGATGACACCATATGATTATGACATAGAGAAACATGAAGTTACTTTGAGGGAAAGGAGTTTCAAGGTTATTTTCAAGATTACTGTACTTATTGTGAGGCCTAAAACCTGAGAAGCAGGGGGTCCCATAGGCTGAAATTAATGTGGTTCAGCTCAGGAGACCACCTGTTCCCATACACTATTAGTAAAAATCACATTAAAGCAGCTTCCTTACCTTAGCGGCTAGCCCCAATGAAGGGGTTAAGGCACAGTAGCTCGTTAATTGGGGGTTCAGGGGTATGGGAAGCGGGTACTTGGCCCAGGGTGGGTGGTTAGGCCTACCGGGAATATTGCGGGAGGAGTAACCACTATGGTAATGAAGGGGTTAACCCCTACCGCTACCCACCCGGTAGGCCTGACCACCCACCCTGGGCCAAGTATCCCCTTCACCCAATCCCTCTAGCCCCAATAAACATTAAAATACCTACTACCTTCCAATACATAACCCACCCACCTGCTATACCCCCTACAACCCCCCACCCCCTAACACATACAGTATACTAATGGGCAAATGACTATTATCCAGATATGGATAATAGTCAACTTGCCCATTAAAAATGTAACCAGGCTGCATAAAGTAAATAAAAGTTTTACTCCTGCCAGGATGAGTCCATACTCGGCTTCCTCTCTGTTCTCTCCATCCTCCGTGGGCAGGAACATTACAATAAAAAAAAGCACAAGAATTAGAATAACAAATCAACAAAATAAAAAAGAATTAAAAAAAACAATGAACAAAAATACACAAGAATAAAAAAACAAGCACCAAAAGTACATAATAATGAAATAAAAACAAGCATTTACCAAAACATGCATTGTTTGTCTATACCCTTAAATGGCCAAGAAAAACACATTTGGCAGTCAATGGACAACCCCAAAAAAATCCATTAAAAATAACATACAATCAATGTTTTTCTTAGAGTAACTTTTGATGTCTTCACCCTCCGATTCCGACTTCAGCAGGAACCCCTTGAGCCTCGACACAATGCTCCTCAACTTCTGGAAAATTCTTGTGTTCTTTCTTGAGTATTCTCTTCTCTAATTGTAATCTAATTCATTGGGCAGATGTGGTGCCATCGGGTTTCTTAAGCTCAAATTAGAAGGGACAGACCGTCCTTTCCGTGACGACACATCCTTTGAAAAAAATGGAAGCTATCTGTTACGCTGTGCTCACCACGGACCAGGAGGGACCCCGAAACTGAGGTGAGATGGGTAACAACTGCACCCACAGCTACGGGGACACGCCTGGAAAGTGGAAAATAGGCGTCTGGAACCGTCTGTGAGTATAAGATAGAGTAAGACACTCGCCAGACGAGAAGGGAGGTTCCAGAAGATAGTTGGTACCGAGAGCCTGGGGGCCAGAGCCGGGAGGTAATCTGCAAGCCGAGGTAAAAGGGTTCGGGAAGTCCAGGAGGTCAGGTGCAAGCCAAGGGTCGAAGTCCAGAGCAGGTCCACAGCCAAGCCGGTACGGTACACAAGGGATCACTAGAGAAGACAAAGAGACAGGAACTGAAGCAGGCACGACCGTGGGTAACACAGGTCACACAAAGCTATGCTCAGCCAAAGAATGAATGGCTGAGCAAGGTATAAATAGGAGGAGGGACCAATAGGAAGAGGGGGAGTGACGAGGGAGCGGCCCCAGGGAAGATAGGGATTGGTGGGAAGGATATTGCCACAGCTGCGCTAGATGTGAAGCTTGTGGGCGGTACACACGCATCAGGCGTGTGCGCCGCGCAGGAGAGACGTGCGCAGCCTGAGCTGGGGGCGGGAACTGCTCCTGAGGGAGGACGTAAAGGTCCTTGGCCGTGCGCGCGCATGCACGCGTTCAGTAGCCGCCGCGGGAAGCGGAGGAGAAGGAAGATCCCACCTGCGGCGGCGAGGAGGCAGAGCCGGAGCGGAGGCAGGTAAAGTCACGGGAGGAACCCCCTTAGAGAGAGGTGTTCCCCCAGACCTCACACTCAGCTGTGCGCGCGCATGCGCATGTTCAGTAGCCGCCGCGGGAAGCGGAGGAGAAGGAAGATCCTGCCCGCGGTGGCGAGGAGGCAGAACCGGAGCGGAGGCAGGTAAAGTCACGGGAGGAACCCCCTTAGAGAGAGGTGTTCCCCCGGACTTTACAGTACCCCCCCTTGAGGAGCGGCCTCAGGACGACTGCAATATGGCTTTTGGGGAAATTTAGCGTGAAAGAGTCTCAGCAGTCTGGGAGCATGTATTTGATGGTAGGGTACCCAAGATCTTTCCTCCGGACCAAAGCCCTTCCAGTGAACCAGGTATTGTACCGAACCCCTCGTCCTCCTGGAATCCAGAATAGACTGAATTTCAAACTATTCCTGCCCCTGAACTATGACTGGCTTAGGGTCAATCGGTGTCCTATGGAACCGCGGACTCTGGGATACAGGTTTCAGCAGTGACACGTGGAACGCGGAGGGTATCCTCATGGATGGGGGAAGTTCCAGACGATATGCCACAGGATTGATCCATTCTATTACTGAGAATGGACCCAAGAACCTGGGAGCCAGCTTGTGGCTTGGAGTCTTCAGTCTAATGTTCTTGGAGTCTCCTCCAAGACCTTATCCCTTGTTTTGAAGACTGGTGCCTGACGGCGGTGACGATCTGCCTGTGCCTTTTGTCTGTAAGTTGCCTTTCTTAAAGCCTCTTGGATCCTTTTCCAGGATTCCTGAAGATCCTTGATTCGGTCATCGGCCGCTGGAACCCCGGAACGAACTGAGGAGATGGGCAGCTGACCCGGGTGAAAACCATAATTAATGAAAAAAGGGGATTTCAACGTGGAGCTGTTGACCCTAAGTTTTATAAGTAAATCTATAGACTTGTTCCCATTGGAAGTGGTTCAGATGTTCTTTTTCATCGCTGAAGACAGTGTATGATTTCATACTATCAATGTTAATGTACTGCGTTGGTAGTGTCTAATGTGTTATGAAACATGTGTTTGTTATATTACAGGTCCTATGCTGAAGGATGGTCCTACTAAATTGGTTCCAAGTGGGGACCATTGGATTCACCAGAGGGAAAGTGTAGCCATGGCTGGTTCTGGCTACTCTTCTGCCCTCCCTAAACTTAACATGTCAAAGACGGAGTTTCTCATACTTCATCCCAAGTATGGTCTTACTGTACCCTTATTCATTACTGTTGTCAGGACTATCATACACCCAGTATCAGAAGCACACTGCATAAAACCACTAAAACCTATTGATTTTTTCTCCTTAACATAGAAACGATATACCCTTTCCCCTGTATATGTTTCCTTTTAAACCTGTATTACTTATGTTGCATGACTGGTTCTGGCTACTCATCTGCCCTGGAGAACAGACAAGGAAAAGAAACCTAGTATGGGCACTCGGACACCAACTGGATGTGAAATGAAACAGTTAAAAAATCAACTCTTTAATAACCAAATTTAAAATAATGGGTTTTAAAACGAGTATTAAACGCTAGGATCCTAAGGTTTGAACACTATGATCAGTGTTTTGGATCAGTTAATATGACTGCGAGTAAACATCAGTGTGTAACAAGCAGTGGTGGACTAGTGGATAAATCAACCACTGTCCCCAAGGAACCAAAGTAATGTGGTCACTGTAACAATGTGATGTGAGGTAAGTGGACTACTGTAGAGCTACAATCAGTGTAGTTGTTGTATCAACCCAGACCCTAGCCTGGTCTGCCTCATTGGCACAGCACACTATATAGATAGATATCCAAATTAGCAGATGAGGATACTACTATAATGTAAAAAGAGACCATGCCTCATTAGTGTAAACAGGTATTCACACTGGGCTACAGTATGTAGAATGTAAAGTGCACATCACTGAAATATGTAAGTGTAGCAATACAGAGGAGCACTGATGCATATATGGCTCAGTTGTAGTAGGTATGTTAACCCTGTAAGCAAAGACTGGAGCTATTGAACACACTAGGAGACCCCCCGAGTAGCGGCTCACAGTCCATAGAATAGTCACACTTAGCGAGCCCACCAAAGCACTAAGTAGGTAAACGACTGGACCCAGTGTGAAGTCCGTTCGTGTGCCTTCAAAGTATATGCCTCAATGATAAGTTGGGGCTGGTACACTGAAGACCCAATTAGAATGTCTAAATATAGAGGTAAATACTGGTACTGATCAAACACAAGTTCTGTTGTCAGAACTGGTCAATAAAATATCAGTACACTGTGGAGGAGGTAACAATAATAAATAATTCTATAGTTAGGGTACAATGGGTGCACCCTACTCCTACTGTGCTATACAGTGAGCAAACAGACAGGTTCCTATTTGCTCCTCAGATCATCGGATAAAGAGCATACAGGAGCAAGATACTAGCACACTCTTCAATTGCCGGTAAACAATGTAACCAGCTGATTCCTTGCGGGGAGCATTGGAATCATGCGCGTGCACCCTAGATGCATACTCTTCTGCCCTCCCTAACACGTACATCCTAGTAGATGCAGGCAGTGTTAGGCCCATCTTGGGTTTACCCCTCTTCTCTGCAGCTTCCTTGAGTGACAGGAGTGGAGGTGGGACTTGGTTTGTGTGTTGCCCAATCCTGGGTTCAGACCATGTGCCCTCCCCTCTTGCTCTAAAGAAGAGGCACACCAAAGTTAGTGTGAGTTCTTTCTAACTCTAGTACTGGGAGTTGCAAGCTGTGTCTCGCCCTGTGGGGTGGGACTATATGATCAGTCCCATTAGGGGACTGTGATAAGGCCTAAATCAGTATGTAACAAAGGGACCATCCAGACATCTGGGACCAAGAAGAGTATTCACTTTATGACTAGACTGTATCCCGTGGAAGCCAAATAAAAAGATCCAGTTTCATTATACTCCTGGCCTGAGTTTGCAGTCAATCATGGGGGAGTATGGACTGGTTCTGTCGTGGGGTCTGCCTCCAGCACTTCTGGAGCCTGCGGCGGATGGAGGCACTAGCACTGCAGAGACTGAACTAATCATCCTACGTCAAAAGCATGTCTTGTTGTCCCAACACCATCGCGGACCCTCAGCCCTCCTGTGAACCAACAGGTAAAGCATAACACTATACACTGGTAGCAGGACAAATCTCCCATGGGTGGGTGTGGGAAGGGGGGGGGGTTGCAGTGCTACACTTACAAAATGATCCTCTCTTTTATGGCTATGCCCCTCCTTACCCTTTTCTCAGCTCTATTTTCTTGCTATACACCTGCCCGTTTCTTCCGCTCTACTCAAAGATGTCATCTGTCAACCCCTTTTGTGTCAAAAGTCCTATCCCACCGAAAACCTCTCTCATGTACTGCCCACACCTCTTGTAAACCCTTCTCCTCAATACTGTATCTGACACGCACCCTGTAACAGGGCAGTTATCCCTGTTCAGAAAATGTGCCTCTAATCCAGCAGTGTGGTGGTTAACTGCTGGTAGTCAATTAACAAACACCACCTGCCTGATTAGATTGCTTAGAAAAGACTTTCTTTTGAGACAGGAAGAGAGATTGTCCCTTACTCTCACAACTTGTGAGACTGACATGGGGATAGACGTCTTGAGTCTACCAGAAGAGGCTGCTTGCAAGACACAGGGGAAACTTCTAAACCTGAATGCTGACAAACCCTGAAGAAAAGGTAGCAACCAGGAACAGAGAAGATTTTCCCTCCAAACCACAAGGAACAGATAAGACTTTCATTTATAAGACTTTTTATATCTGCTCATTTCATGATATATGTTTGGGGCTGGGAGACATGCTTATCTAAAGGGAGTTGTGGACTGCATAGTATTTCACTTGAAATACTCCCAAGTGAATAGAAGCTTTGTTTACCCCTTGTTTGGATGGTTTCCTGATGTTAAGGAAACAGGCGCAATAAAAGTCTTATTTAATTTCACCATAACAAGTCTCCCTTGCATACCTCTGTGAGCGTCCGCCTACATATGGTCGTCAGAAGTGGGACGAGAGGTGGTCTTTGAAGTTGAAGGGACCCGGTGATAGATTGCCTGTGAATTTTTTTGTGCTTTTTGCCTACAAACAGTCTGAGCAACATAAACAAAAATCTCATGCAGCCGAGACAGAGTTAAAGTTATATACACCCATGCAGGAAATCTACACTGCACTGAAACTTACAAAACCACAGATGGACTCTTTTCCCCAATTCCAAGAGGAGAGAGAGAGACTGCTGAAGCAGGTAAAGCTTATTTGCCTATCACAATAAAGTGTAATATGGTCATTGAAATAAGGGGTTTGCCTTCCAGCCATAGTCAGGATTCAAGAAGTGAGTTAGCCCTTAAAAGGGATAGGCGTTTTCAAATGTTTAGCTGAAGCAGTGAATACAGATGGTGACCCACGAGAGGTACTAATTCTGCAAGTAAAGGCTGCCGCACCGCATAGGACTACCAGTTGTGATAGAGTATATGCAGAAAATTTTGAAAATTGATGCAAGACTGCAGGAGAATTTTCAGTAAACAAGTGCTGAGGGTAAAATTGCCTACTAAAAAAAAAAAGGAATTCCTGAGCTGAGTAAAAGGTATCCCAAAGTGTGAAGAGTGAATGTCATAATACCCAAAGTTGAGACTGAACTCAAGCATAAAATCACATTATTTGACTTAAGCAGAGAGATTGGACCTAGCAAGTAAATGGTGTAAAGCAAACATAAGTTTTTACCTAGCAACTGCACATCCAGCATACCTAATGAGAGTTTAACCTAGCAAGTAAATGGTGTAAAGCAAAAGTAAATGGTGTAAAGCAAATAGACTTTTTTACCTAGCCACTGCACATCCTGTATACCTGATGAGAGAAAATGTGTGCACAATACTGCTCATATTGTAAAACTTACCCAAAAAAGAAAAAGTCTACAGAGATGCCTGTGAGAGCTACGACCTCTACAAGCAAAATATGCCCACCTGTAGGACTACCACAATTGGGGCTTCTAGCAAATACAGTGGCAACAGCTGCAATAGCGCTTCCTGAGGTCAGGAAGAAAACTACACCCGAGAACCCCAAAATGGAGGACAAGATGCAGCGTTCCTGTAATGAACCCTACCCCACAGAAGATTGTCCCTTCCAGTCCAATAAGGAGGAAGACATCTCTTACGGGGAACCCAAACCGAGTCACACCCACAAAACACCCCAAGAATGGTGGTGGTGCCTGAACTCGGCACGAACAGAAAAGACCGCTCTCTATAATGACGAATATCGTCAACAAGAGAAAGAGCGGGAGCAGCAGATCACCCAATATTTCTGTCAGCTAAAGCAACTGCAAGAAAAGCCTGGCGTATAAAAGGAAGCTGCTGAAGTATCAAATAAAGGAGACCCCAGTATTCTTGATGGGACGGAGTCATCCAAAACAAAAAGGCGGAAAAAGAAAAAGAAAAGCGGTTCTTCACTTACTGTGGAAGGAACAGATACGTCCGCAGATCCAGTGGAGAAAAAGGGGGACCGAGTTGCCCTGCAGCCTAGAGAAAATGGAGAATTCGTCCCGCGGTAAACCAAATATCCAGAGGGCCCAATGCAGAAGTCATGTACCCCAAAGAAGTGTCTGTCCGGTGCCAACAGTGAAGAACCCTCAACCAACTATCCCAGGGAAGTGGAGCCGGAACCAGTGAGTGACAATCCCTTGACCAGCCCTGAAGATGCCCTGAAAAATGCCAAGCATGACTTTGATTTGCTCCGTGAACAATTGAAACAAAATAAAGATGGTTACACAGAGCTACAGAAAAATAACTTGAGGCTACAGAAAGATGTGCTCACAATTTACTCGTTGGCCAGGACAGAATTTGACGATCTCAAGACTGAGCTAGATACTGCAAACGCTACTATTTCCGTCATGGATGAAAAGCAAAGCCAATCTGATAAAATGATGACTAAGCTGAAGCGGAAGTATGAGGAGGCACTGAAGCAGATGACAGTCTTTAAGCAAGAGGTTCACACTCTTCGTATAGAGCTGAATGCCTCACAACAGGAGGTCAACAATGTCCGGACAGAGGTGGACGTATCTCAGAAAGAGGTTCAGACATTCCGCAGAGCACTGGATGCCTCACATCATGAGAACAACAGCTGCCGCACAGACCTGGAAGTTTCCAGAAAGGAACTACACAGTCTCACTGAGGTGCTTGACATTTCTAAAGGAACGATTGTCAATTTTAATACAGAGCTCAAAGTCTCTCAGAAGGAGCTTCAGACCCTCAACCTAGAGAAGGAAGTCTCACGCCAGGAGACTGTAATTCTCAAAGCAGATGTGCGTAAAAGGAAGGAGGACTGCAAGGAGGTCCTGAATAAGACTGAAAAAGGAGAAAATTTAAGATTAAAAAGAAAAATCTTAAAACTCAAAGAAGAAAATTTTAGTTTGACAGACGACGTCAAGGAAAGGAATGAAAAGCTGCACGAGCTTAAAGAAATAAATAGACATTTGGAAGGTGAGAAGTTTGAAGCAGAGCACCGACTGCAGAACCAACTGCAAGGTCTGTGTACGCACCTCCAGATGTCCGAGGAGAAGCAGCAAACTCTGCAGGAAGACAATCTGCAGGCTGTTAAAGAAATACAAGTGCTGCAGCAATGTCTGATTACCCTGTATGTCCCCTCAAAGCAGCATGAGAAACTGAAGGCTACCCTGAGCATCACCAAAGCATCGCTAAATGCCAAGCTTATAATCCAGGTGACTCGGCACAAAAGGGAGCACAAGAAGGTCCAGAAACTGAAACAAGTAACTGTGGCCCAAGCAAAGAAGTTTATAGTGCTTCACAATGCAGTGAAAATGTGGAAGCAAGCTCAAGAAAAACAAAGTGTACAGAAAAATTCCCTGAGAAGAGACTTGCAAGACGCACTCAAAAAACAGGGATCTCTCGCGGATGAGATTACAGTTCTACAAGGACAAGTATTGACCCTGACTAAGCGTCAGTATCCCACAGCCACAAAATCCCATGAAGACAAGGGTGCAGTGAGAGCTGGGAATACCGCTCGTCTGAAAAACAAGGTTGCAAAATTTGAACCACCTAAACAAGCACTAGCAAAACCTTCAGCCACTCAACAGGCAACAAAAGAAGATACACGTGCTGAATCAAAACCAGAAGAATCCTTAGCTGATGAAGCTGAAAAGATGGGACATTCTCTGGAAGTGGATATGGATTTGCAACTTAATCCCAAAGAGGCTGAACTAGCAACTCCATTAAGTGGAAAAAGTGCAGAGAGACAGCTTCAAGAGTGGAAAACTCAAAGAGCTGTTTTTAAACGCTCTGCAACTGCTGCCATACAGTCTACCGGCAATAAAACGAGCACCCGACGCAAGGGAAATCTCATGACCGCGCACGTAGCAAAAAGACTATACTTAGAAAAAGTCCTCCTCGAGCGACTGGGGAGTGCTGATCTCAAGCACCTTCGGGAGGAGACACGAATGAACTGGAGAAAGGGCTCTGATCCCAGCAGGACTGAGGGTTCTCTTCCTCCATCCACTTTCATTCAAGTCACAGAGATATCTAGAATGAGAGTGGAAGGATGGGCTTTGGCCGTGGCAAGCCCGAGCTTCCCACAAACACTCCCAAGTTAATAGAAGCTTTGTTTACCCCTTGTTTGGATGGTTTCCTGATGTTAAGGAAACAGGCGCAAAAAAAGCCTTATTTAATTTCACCATAACAAGTCTCCCTTGCATACCTCTGTGAGCGTCCACCTACACACCCTCTCCACCTTTATGTCCGATCTTAAAACACACATCTTTCATGAAGCATTTGGGCAGCTCCATTGGCTCTTACTATACATCTCATATGTAGAAAACAACAGAACAGATCCAGCTCTCCTACCAATTTGGGCTAAAATATACTAGTACCATGTTTACATTTAGAACCAAGGCCCGTAATATAGTGTGTGCAGCCGTGCGTCCGCGCGCGCCTTGCGAACGCGCGTGCACGTGCCGCACACTTTTTGTGTGTATGCTGTGAGCGACACAGTGAAGTACTGTGTGTTTGTGTGTGTGTGTTTTAGGAATCCAACTTCTCAGCACCGTCTGCGCAACACACAGTCAACCCTCAGGGAGACTCAGGGCGCGCAGCGCAACTCCCGCCTACCTGCTTCCACATCCGCAGGCCATCAAAGTCTCCGTCGCTGCAAGGTTGCTCCCTCCAGCAAAGCTCCCGCTTGTTCTCAGTGGGAGGCATGGGCCCTCCGTCCCGCGCGCACTCATGCGGCCCCCTCCGATGCTAGACGCGTGCACACGCAACTTACAAAACTCGCGTCCAGCAGCCGATCTTCAGCTACTACCCCTGCAGTAAGGCTCCGCCCCATACACCGCACGGGCTCACTCTGAGTGCTACTAGTGCTCACCTGGGCTGTATCATCCGCACCAATCCTGGAAGGCTCCCTACATTCCTTCTGTTCCGCTTCCACCCCTGATTGGCCAGCCCAGCTTTATCATGCCTCTCTGGGCTCTCACTCATCGCTCGACATAGTCTCTATATGGAAGTTACTTTGTGTTCTCTTGGTGATTCTACAGGTTCTGACGCGGCTCGTACAACTACCCCCTTTTCCTCCCGACCTTGGCTCTCCTCTGACTACGTATACTCTGGCATCCCACGATCACGGCTTGGACTTCGACCCTCCTTATCTTACCACTCCCTGACCTCGGCAAGGCAACTACTATTCTACTTCTACAACCGGTAGCGGCAAGTATTGTCTACCTTACATACATCTGGCCTGGCAACGCTAAATACCACACTCCGGACACGCTCCCTTTGCTGCGGGTACGTGTATTCCTACTTCCCCCCTCAGCACAGGGGACGGGTCTGGTCTGCGGGCAGCACCGGCGTAACTGTGTGTGTGTGTGTGTGTGTGTGTGTGTGTGTGTGTGTGTAGATTGTGTGTTATAAATACGTTTATAATAAATAAATACGTTGGTAAGAATAAATTATTTATTAACATTTTATACATACAGACATTCAGACATACACACATACATACATATACATACATTTTAGCGGTGTAGCAGCGCAAAATCTTTATTTTCCCCATCTTCTCCCCTGTCGGCCGGCTCCACAGTCACTGTCTTGCGCGTGCAGTCCTATTATAGGAAGGTTGACTAACCACAGCCAACTATAACTGCCGAGCGTGCGCACCGCGCAGCAAGCGTGCCCTCTATAGAACAGCCCTAAGTCTCTATAACAAAGGAGTCATTTCGTTGCATCTTTTGACCTGAACATGATTCAAGCCTGTTTCAATTCCATGATTCAATTCATGTTTTGATCAAAAGATCCAACCAGATGACTCCTTTGTTACACAGACTTAGGTTCTAAAAGTAAACATGTCACTAGTATATTTTAGCCCAAATTGGTAGGAGCTCATTATCGGTTCTTTTGTTTCCCGTATATGTAAGGCCAATAGTTTTAGAAGCAGCACACTTCTAAAGGGAGGAGTGTGGTAATATGTACAGTATTCCACATCTCATATGTAGTCCCTAGCATACGCACACATTATAACACCATCACCTTACTTGCCACTTGATTGTATGATCCTGATGGAAGGGATTTCTTTCATGTATGAAGTGCTGTGTCATGTGGACTCAGTGGAACCGAGTCTCAAGCGGCAATATGCCTCTTCCAGGGTTTTTTTTCTTTACAGTCCTTTGTTTCTCCTTTGGAGATTTCACCGTTTTATCAGCTGCTGCAATGGCAGGGCAGTTCAGAGCCGATGGAAAGGCTCAGCAAACACTTCCGCAATTGCATGCGCCTGCACATCGTGCCACGATGCCGCTCCGTCACGTGGTGTAGCGGAGTGACGTCACAGTTCCCGTGGCAGTGGTGAAGGAGCAGGAGAAAGTCCCTTAGAGTCTCTATAGCGGCGCATAAACCGCTCAGTCAGCACAATAACACCAAAAGATAATGGATTAAATGCAGATCCAGGGGATAATAAAAAACAATATAATGGCATAGGTTAAATACATCCAACGCGTTTCGTACATCTAAGTACTTCTTCAGCACTGAGTGCCTGAACCTGCAGTGGAGCCAGACTGCTGTTAAGGAACTCCCTTGAAAGCAGCATCCTGTTGGATGAAAAGTGTATGAGGGATCCTGTGCCCCACAACCACCACAGAGGCTCCTGTAGAGAAAGCTGAGTACCAGATTCCCCTGTCTACAACCATGGAGTGGTAAACAAGTGTGATATACACTAAATGCTTATGAATTTTCTATTTGATGTACGCAGATTT
Source organism: Ascaphus truei (assembly GCF_040206685.1). NCBI lineage: Eukaryota > Metazoa > Chordata > Amphibia > Anura > Ascaphidae > Ascaphus > Ascaphus truei. The sequence goes on along the minus strand of NC_134486.1, from coordinate 134,190,977 downwards.
TATACCCCTTTAATATTGTAATACATTTTTATTACTTGCTTCACTATTTGGCGTTGTGCGCTGTTTTCTTTTTGTTTCCATTTCTTAGAGTGTGTGGGGTGCTGAGCCACCCCCAATGTTTATAGCAGCAGACGCCCTTATCAACCACACGGTTATGATATAATTTATTATATAATCACTTATTCACTTGGTATTGTGGTTTATTTAGTATATTTATGGTTTAGTCACTGCACTTTATTTATTTATAAGTAGGAGTTAGATAGTAGCGCACAGTTTATTCTTGTTTTTTTCCGTGTGTCAGCCCTGCGTTCCAGCAGACGTCTCAACATAGTGACATCACACCACCAGATAGCGATCACCAGAACTTCGACTCAGCGCGTTACGCAAAAAAGGCTTCGTCAGGATGCCGACTCCCGACCCACATTATTGAAGGTGCCCTCTCTGTCATCAAGAATGGGAGTACGTTTAAAGGAACCAAACCGCTCCCCTGTAACTATGGTGACCCTTTAAATCATCATTTAGTATAAATATTTTGGGTGGGGGATTCTGGCTTTAGACCCCAGGATGATCCTAAATAACACCAGGATAAGAAGAGGTGGGGGGCTCACTATGTTATATGTATGTAATGCCCCTTCCCTCCTCCTCAGGGAGATATGCGTGCTACGTGTGTTATGGTACTACCTGTTAGGCTCACAAGAGGCCTAAGCCTCCATGCTTGGGAGCTTGTGGTGGGTGGTGCAGCACCTCCACCTGTGAGGATCCCGCTTTGGTGGGATTGCCCCTCAAGGGAACCTGTATACCTATTTGTTATACCTCCAATAACCACAATCACAACAAAGTATATACAACCTATTTACTATGGTCCCACAGTGTCAGAAATACAGTATACACAATCACAATAACCATACCCCAAAGTACTGAGGGTGCCCTGGCACCTAAAACCCTATTGTCTGTCCAAACAGTTCCACCCAGATATGTGAGGGCAGCGCTACCCTCCCGTTGTAGTGTTGGTGCACATGGTGATACCTTCCTGGCTACGCAAGTACAGTGGCGGCCACCTTTAGCCTCGTGCGGCCATAGTGGTGCAACTCTTATAACCGCGGGCAGATGCATTTTTTTTTGTCTGGAGTGTATTGCGGTATTTTAGCGCTCGTAATATTAGCTTTTTATTAGCGCTGTCTGCAATACTGCAATACCGTCTAAAAACTCAGGGGGGCGTTCACGAGCTTTTGTCTTCGAAGTCTAATACTTTAGCAGTTCAACCTGCGTCAGTACGCAGTCTGCGTGTGCACGTGCAGTAATTGTAAATTTGCATATTTATACATGCATTTGCAGTGCTGTACTGTATGTCTCATTTGAAAATTGTTGAAACGCATAGGTGTGTACAGTACTGTAACAGTATCACATTTCGGCATATACAGCGCTCTCCCCTCGCTCGCCCCCGCACACACACAGGATAATTTGCATGAACAATAGCTCAACTTTTATACAGCATACAGTAACTTAAATGGCATGATATACATCCGTCAAGACAGACATAATAGATGCAAATCTGTCCCTAGACGTCTGCGGAGACCCATAGTGGGTGGGTCCTATTGAATCATAAGCCAATCTAATTGGGGGGCGCATGGTTCTTTGACTCCTCAATTCGGGAGTTGGTACGTTTAGTAACACTGATAGTTCTTCTTCATTTGATTGGTCGGAGTGGTTTCCAGCAGCATGATGCCCTGGCCTTCTCATAGAGTGAATGTCATTGTTATTATCACCCTGTGGAGTGAATGCTGGACTGTCAGGGTTTAGATTCGGAGTAGCAGTACCAGACGAAGTAGGCAGGGGACTTCTAGGACCAGCAATAGGTTCATCTTCAATTACCTCCTGCACATTGGGAGAAGAATTTGCTTGATCAGGCTCACTGACTTGAGGAATGGGAGTAGATGTTTCTTGTGCCAAACTTTTATCCGTCCTTCAGAGTGCTTTATGCAGTACACGGGAATCCCACGTTGTTGTGAATCTACCTCAAACAGGCTATTTCTCCATTGGTCAGCCGGTTTATGTTTCCCTGGCACTCCCAGATTTCTCATAAGGACCTTGGGGGTCATGCACTAAGCAGCGGAAAATTGCATTCACCAGGGGTTTGAATTCGCCATGTTTTTGACGTGTTGCCCTAGCTGTATGCAGGAAGGGCCGAATCCTTGGCGAATCACAGCGAGAGCAAAATTGCCAAACATGGCGAGTAACCGGTGGTCATTAATCATTTATTTTAAATCATTCACAAACATTCATAACAGGGAATTGAGTGCTTTAATTGGTTCTTACTCTTTACACATTCATAAATTTACCACCCATAGCACCATTCCCTTTACCATTACCAGTATCATTACCTAGCTGTAGTGGGGTATCTCCTTTATATTGTCAAGAACTAGCAAGGTAACATTTGCTACAGGTGATGGGTTATAATGTACTTGCATAATTATAATTGGTTTTATATGGACATTAATAAATCGATTTTAACACTTTTAACAGGTCTACATGTCTTGTATCTACATCTAAATCATTGAGCACATTAAATTGATCTGTGTGTAAAAAGCATAGCGTGGAACTAAACATTCAACAAATGCATCAATGTAGCAAGGACATGTCATGCTTACACTTCAAGACAGGGTAGGACAAAACAAAAAAATGTGGAACGTTGAATGCTTTTAAAATAAATGACATAAATATGTTTTTGTGTACAAAAGTATTCTTTTATTATAGAGTGCTGGCCTTTAATGGTATAATACTTTGCAAGAGCAGAGAAACCTTGGCTGTTATTAGGAATGTGTACTGATTTTCAAACAAATGTCATACTATAAAGCACTACAATTATTAAAGAGATCTTTTGTTAATGCACATTAAGATGTTTCAATAGGGAATATTTATATTCTATGCACCAGAAAAAAAACACATAAATCTGAAACACAAGAAAATATTAGCAGATTATAATTTGATTCTACCATTTACCTGTTTTTCATGGGACAAATTCTCATATACTGTACACCATATATTTTCTTTAAAAAAAAATGTAATGTCTGAATAAGACAGAAAATAGATTCTAAAAGTAAGATTTACCAGTGCTGGAGGGGAAACAACACATTGCTATACATACTGTACCTGTGAGCACAGCTAACAAAACCTTCACACCTTCCACCACAGGAAGCTCTCCTGTTAAAATGCTTCACTCTGAGCCATGAGCTGAGTTCCAAGCTTAGGTTCCAACCATGGCCACATATGATGCAACAGGCATCAATAGGCAATATATTCCTAGGAACAAATATTTCAAGGCAAAAGTGGAGCAATTCTGGGACAAAAACACTGCAGCAGATGTATCAAAGATGTATCTTGTCACGGAAGACCAGTACTTTTAACACCGGGATCACTATCACCAGACGGGACAAAGAGGTTCAATAAACGGGGTTTATTCTGGCAAGCCAGAAAACATACATAATACACAGTTACGGCATACACTCACTAACTGGGGGCCTGGGGGGAAGACTCTAGCTTCAGGTAGGCTTATCCTGTCCGCTTCATGTCCCGGTTCCTCAAAGTGCTATTCTCCAATAGCAACTTTGAAACTCCCTCCAATCGAGTCTCTGTCAAACTCCAAAGTTGTTCTGGTACTCTGATCAGCAAAGCTCCTTATATAGGCCTCAGTGCCTATCTTTTCTATGGAGAAGGAGCCGCCGGCCAATCAGAGCACTGATTGAGATGGTGCACCACTTTATAAACTGCATGACTTCTTTTGTAGTCCATTTGCTCACCTGTGGTTGCGGCAAAGAGTATGTGGGCCTCACCACTAGGTGTTTAATGTTAAGGATTTTGGAACATGTGAGGTTTATTAACAAAAAGGATTTGAACCATCCAGTCCCTAAACATTTTACCAACTGTGAAAAGGGAGATGTTAAACATCTTACATTTAATGGTATAGAATAGATCCCTTCTCTGACCAGAGAGGGTGATCGTAAAAGAAGCTCGATCAGAGGGAGGCCTATTGGATTTTCACTCTGGGGACACAGGTTCCACTCGCTTTAAATACTGACTTGGATCTTGGTCACTTTTTGCGGTCCTCTAGGCCTCCCTCTCCGGGCTTTCTCTCTGAGCCTCACATGTTGTACCACTCCAATATGAGTGGTCTTATAATTGTTTGAACCTATATGTGTGATATTTCTTACATACCTGATAGTATAGTATATTTCAATTGTATTCTGATCTTTTTTCCCAATTAGGGTTTGCATGTTGGGGTTATTCATACTGTACAGTGAACATAGTGGTTCTATCTGTATTGATTCCATCATGTCTTGGATATTCCCCATAGGAAAATCCTTTATGTATTAATCTTGATTTATTTATTTTTTCAAGTTAACCCTATTGTGAGCCGTTTTTATTATGTACTATATACAATATGGAGTATTATGTGTTCAAAATTAATTGTATATTTTTTATGGGCAATATTCCTGTCTTATAACAATCCTTATTGGTTTATTAGCATTTAATATTTTCTATTTCTCATATATAATATATATTGATTATACAGTATGAATTTCCTATATGTGGTTGAGCAGCGTTTTTGCTGTTTTCCTAAAAAAAAACAAAAAAAAACTGTTTTTCTACAGGTATTTGACATGGCAAGTTAGGTAACTCAAGGATGACGTTGGTATATACAAGTTTGATGGTTAATTCACCCTCATTTGTGGGCATGAAATACCTCCCCCTTTCCCTTCCCCTTCCCTTATCCTCCTTGCTATGCTACATGCACCCTTTTGTGATCCATTATATTTCTTTCTTATTATATTTTATTGAAACATATTCATATTTTTATTTCGGCAATTCTGGCAGTTTTGGGTTGAATTTGTTTGTTTTTTATTTTAACTTTCATGTTTTATTGAAAATTGAGACATACATAACAAGCAAAGTCTAGTCATACAAACAATTGCTCTTAGACAATGGACTATAATAACACGCATGATATCTGGTGAATAACATTATCTAACATATCCTTTGTATGTCTTGTTATTCTAACAGAATACCAGTAATTGAACTCATCTAGGTCGCATACAATAAGACAACAGAAAAAAAAATACCGCAAAATAAAAATAAAATAACCCAGGTAGGAGGGGGAAAGGGAAGGTAGGGCAAGGGTGGAGTAGCGTCTCCTGCTTCTCGGGACTACTCCAACAGGTTGAGGGCTGAACCCCTATATTTGTTTTAGGCTTCTACTATTGCCCGCCCAGCACTCTACTACTTTAGGTATCTTGACCCTGCTTGAGGCAGAAACCGTCAGTCAACTGAGAACGTATCTCTGAATATCAATGCCAATTGTGTTGATCTCTACCCCTGGGATGTCTGTCTGTGCCAACCATGGTAACCAGACTTTTGGAAAATTGACACCAGTATTGTTAACGTTAACTTTTTCATCTGGCACACATACCAAATTCTGTTCCGAATTATGGGGATATTTGGGATATCAGATTGCTTCCATCGTGCTGCGATCTCGCATCTTGTCACCGTTGCAAAATGTGCAGCTAATTTATTCTTAGCTTTAGATAGACCCAGTAGTGGTCTATTCAGAAGGAACAGCCACGGATCCGGGGGAATAATGAGGTCAAAAATCCTCTGAATACAATTTCTAATTTCTTCCCATAATGGCGCTATCCGAGGGCAAGACCACAGCATGTGAAGCAGGTCGGCCGATTCTCCACACTGTCGCGGGCACAGCGGGGAGTATCCTGGCACGAACCTTGATAATTTTAGTGGAGTGAGATACCACCTTATTAGGACTTTATATGCGTTCTCTTTTAACGTGATGCAAATCGAACTCTTAGCTGTCGCCTCATTTATGGCCACCGAATCTTCCTCCTCTAGTTGCTCCTTTAGATTCGTCTACCACTGTGTTCTATATGTCGGTTTTTGTTGGTGTGTATTTCCAGAACCGACTACTTCCCTATATATCTGCGATGTGAGTCCCTTCGTGTCTACTTCTGCTAGACAGAGCTTCTCAAATGTAGTCGACGGTGTATAGGGGATATGTTTGTTGTAAAATGCTCTGAGCTGGAGGTATCTGAAAAATTCGGATTGCGGGACCTCTTTGTTTGATCTAAGTTGCTCGAATGATTTAATTTTATTTTTGCCCTCCAGATCTTTAAATCACCCATAACAACTACGCTTCCAACTTGCTGCGGCGCCTTCCGACATTCCAGGTGCAAAATCAGGATTCCCCCATAATGGAGTCATCAATGAGTTTTTAGTCGTTGGAGAATTTCTAAATTTGGTGGCCTTCCAAACAGATAGAGAGTTGGTCATCGAGGTGAGCGGCAAGAGCGCTGTCTTTAGCGCTATTTTAGGTAGCCAAATGAGGTTGTTTAGCTCCAATGGGGAGCAAACTGCTTTTTCCAGATCCACCCATCTTTTCAATGCTGGGCTAGACTGCCATTGAGTAATTTGTTTTTTGTGTGTTTATTAAAGTTTTTGTCCCTGAATTAGCATACCCACGGTCGCGTGTCCGTGAGAGGGAACGCCTCCGCATACGTAGGTGCGCATGACGTCGAGAGACTTCACAGACCTGATTCTTACTGTGTTGGCAAAAAATCACATTAAAGTTTGTTTTAATTTATATCAGCTCAACTAATAGGAAATTGTGCTCATTGTAGCTTGCGGAGGAGCGTAAGGCCCGTCATATAGTGGAGGCAGTTATAGTTGGCTGTGGTTAGACAGCCATTGTATGATAGGGCCGGGCGCCCGCACGGCAGTGAGCGTGGAGCTGGGCGATAGCAGGGAATACTCAGAAAACTAAGTATTCGCGCCGCTACCTGTAATGTATGAATGTGTATGTATGTATGTATCTGTGTATGTACAATAATAAATAATTTATTCTCAACGCGTCTTTTTTTATTTACAATATATAATAAATTAATAACACACAATCTACATGCACATATACACACACTCACACACATATATATACACATATATACACACATATATACACACACACACACTGCAAACCTGTCGCACCCGGCAGCACTGACTGTACACACAAAAAGTGTGCGTCACGTGCACGCGCGTTCGCGTGCGTCCACACCTACTATAGAACAAGCCTAAAAGGGATGCATCATACTGTAGCATCTGATGTCATACGCGTGCCAGAATTGAAAAAAAATGCCAATTTTACTGCATTTCTCTAGACCATAATGAAGCTGTCTCTGTAGGAGTCTTTTGTTTGATCCAATAAAGTCTGGATCTTTTTTGCTTTGGATTGTGCTCTGTTTTTTCCTTCCGGTAGCTATCATTTACCCACCGTATTGCACATCAGAAGACCTCCAAGGACTGATCGACTTCCAAATAAGTGAGTTCTTTTTCTCTCAATGTCCTGCATCTGGAATTGTGCTAAATGGGGGAAATTATTCAATGTAGTCAGTGGGGGACGGGGAGGGGGGGGGTGAGGGGTAGGGAGGGAAGAATCCTGCTCAGCTCAAAATAGACTTTCTAGGGAGGTGCTATCAGGGTGAAACTTAGCGTATAGGAGGAGAGAGAAAGAACCCTATGTGATGCACTCAGCCCTACTAATAAAAATAATAAACTTTTATTTATTGAAAATTGCAAACATAACAAATATATTTAAAACCTAAAAAGTGTACTGTGCAGTTCTGATGTGCATTCACTCTGAATGACCAGATAATATCATAACTCGTGTGATGCACAGTAGATAAGAGAGACAGTAGATTCTCACAATGCTAGTGTGTGAATATAGTGGATGCACAATGTATATGACCCTGTGGGGGAAACAACTGATGTGCACTCTACACAGGTGTTATAATACACAGGCACTGGGAGCATTAGTAATGCATTGGTGATACAACTCTGTGTTACAAGGCTGCAGGCAGGTGCATGATACTGCTGCATACACAGGGAGCCAAATGCAAACCCAGATAGGGAGAAGACCCCCCTGATGACAAATCAATGGGAGCGCTGCTAGGAGGTGGGTGCAGGTAAGTATACCCCGTTATTAACCTCATTAGAGTATACCAGACTAATAGCCAGGACTCACACTTATGTCAGCTCCTTCCAGAGGGGGGGTGGGAGAGATGTTGTCACAACCCTGCTGTATATATACTCAGGGCTAGCCAGTGCCAGCAGAGGCTCTCATATACCTAGTCTATAGCTAGTGGGATCCACATCTGTGGCCCACATCAAAGTTTAAAGCTAATCTACAGGACATGAACAAACTCCTATGAGTTTGACACTGCAGCAGTACAACCGGCGTCGCTATGACGTCATCCCGACGCGCGTTTCGTTCCAGCAAGGGAACTTCTTCCGGGGAGGGAGGGCGCCCTGCACAGACCTGCCTTTTATACCCTGCTGTTGCCATGGAGCGCTGGTAACACACTTAGAGGAAAGCTCCTCTTTTACCTAATGCTGTCAGCGCGGCCCCTGGTATCAGTTGTGCAAATAAGGTCTGTGACAAGGGTATCCTGTGGTTAAAAATACATGTGGGGGTTAAAAACCTTTAATAAAGCAGATGCACGCAAAATGACTGGTTGCCTTATTGATTGTTATGATACAAATGTACCCTCTTGTAATTGCAGTATTCATAAGTTCTAAATACTGATATTGTGATTGTTTTTAACTTTAATGCATACATATGCCCTCTAATAATATAATGTTATTATTTTATTAAATTAAGAGAGCCTGAGCATTTAAATATATGTATACATTAATGTACACTGGCGACACGCTTTATTGCGCATCGGCCAGATCCGCAAGCCGGGAGATTTCCCGGCTTGCTAGTGGCCGCCCCTCGGCGTGCCGCGCGTCATAGACGCGCGGTCACGCGTCTTCGGGAGCGTGCGCCCCCTGCACGCGCGTCCAAGGCCTCCCCGAGGGAGCCCTGGTGTCCCGCGATCGCGGGACAGCGGCAGGGGGTTCCGGGGGACCCGGCGGACCCGGCAGCGGTAGGGAGAGCGCCCCGATCGGAGGGCGCTCTTCCGCTGCTTCGGCGCGCGCCAGGCTACTGCTGCGGCACAGAACGGGCAAATGCTCGAATAAACTGTGCCGCAGCAGTAAGTGTACATAATGGTTCTGAGATAAGTGTTGGTGGTCCTATCCATAGATGTATTAAAGGATGGGGAGGTTAGAGAGGGCGCATGGTGAAGAGGGTCTCATAGGAATGCACTATAATTGAAATCCTCATTCAAACCATGAGGTGCTTGCGTGCCCAGAATGAAAATCCATCTAGCCTCTTTTCTCAGTAGAGCATTGTCAATATCGCCTCCACGGAGGCTGAGTGATACATGTTCAATGCATTGAAAGCCCACTGATGTAGTGTCACCATGATGTAACAAATTGATGTGTCGTGCCAACGGCGTATCTACTTCATTTCTGATGGTGCTTACATGTTCAAGGATGCGGCGACGAAGTTGGCGTGAAGTTTTTCCCACATACATCAAACCGCATCTACATGTCGCTAGATAAATCACTGCACTTGTTTTACAGTTGAAGTAGTCCTTGATTGTATATGTGGCTGAACCAGTGGCATTTTTGAATATTTTTTGTGAATTAATATAACCACATGCCTTGCAAGTCCCGCACTTGAAAGTGCCCTTTGTGGTGTTACTGAGCCAGGTTGTTGTATTTGGAGTTTTATAGTGGCTGTGTACTAGAGTGTCAGACAGGTTTTTGGGTCTCCTGTATGTGATGGATGGAGTATCATTAAGCACTGACTTATATACCTCATCCTCCAAGAGGATGTGCCAGTGTTTATTGAGGACCCTTTTGATCTCTCTCCACTGTCTGCTGTACGTACCAATTATTCTTACTGTACTTGGTTCGTTCACCATTTGATTTTTACCATACAGTAGCATGTTGCGGTCTGAATATTTGGCTCGTTTATAAGCTCTATTAATGCAGCTCTTACTGTAACCTCTATCCATAAACTTCTGGCTCATAATTTGACATTGTTTCTCAAAGTCACCACTTGTGGAGCAGTTTCTTTTAGCTCGTAGGAACTGTCCCACTGGAATGCCCTCAACCTGCGGTCTGGGATGATGACTGCTGAAAGACAAAAGGTTGTTGGTGACAGTGGCCTTGGTGTGAACTGTGGACTGGAGGACGCCATCCTTGTCCTTGAAAATCACTAGGTCCAAGAATGTAATCTGGTCCTGATTAATTTCACTCGTTAGGCGTAGGTTGTGATTATTACAGTTCAGTGCTGTCACAAAGGCATTAAATTCTGCTACTGTCCCATTCCACAGACACAGCACGTCATCAATGTAGCGTGACCATAATTCGACGTGCTGTGTATGTGTTAGCATCTCCTGAGAGAAGACCGTCATCTCCTCCCACCAGCCCAGGTAGATATTTGCATACGTAGGGGCACACGTGGTGCCCATAGCAGTACCCTGGAGTTGGTGGTAGAAGGTGCCCTTAAACAAGAAATAATTGTGCTTAAGGACATAATCCAAAAGCTCAAGTATGAATTCATTATGATTATCATAATCAGAGCTTCGGGTTTTCAGAAAATGTGACACAGATCTGATTCCCACATCATGTTGGATACTGGTATACAGGGATTCCACATCGAGTGATGCCAAGAATGTATCTTTGGATACCTGTATACCATCTATTCTCCTTAGAATATCTGTGGTGTCAATTGTGTGGGAAGGAAGATTGGTTACATACGGTCTCAAAACCTGATCCAAATAGGTACTGGCAGGTTCATTGAGGGATTCTATGCCGGAGACAATAGGTCTTCCAGGGGGGTTAACGGCATTCTTATGTAACTTAGGAATACTATAGAATGTGGCTATTTTAGGCTTCTCAACCATCATATACTTAAATTCCTGTGGCGAGATTACTTTGTTACCCAGACCCTTCTGTAGAATTTTCCTCAGGCTTTTAGAAAAAGCCAGAGTAGGGTCCTGTTGTAACGCAGCATAACATTTTTTATCTTTTAGTAGCCTCACATTTTCTAAGACATATTTGTCTTCTTCTAAGATTACAATGTTCCCCCCTTTGTCGGCGGGCTTGATAATAATCCCTTTTAATTCTGAAAGTTCTTTTAATGCACTTTTTTCATCTCTTGTGAGGTTTTCTTGACCCCCTCCTGTGGACATTTTTTGAAGATCTTTGGTGACTAGTTTGAGAAACATATTGATGTTGGTATCAGCACTTAGGGATGGCGAGAACTTGCTTTTGGGTCTGAGTGTGGTAAAGGGGCCGAGACCAGGAGGTCTATTCGTCTCCTCCTCTAAGGATGACAGCATTTTGAGGTATTCACGGTCTTGGTCGTCAGTTAGCTCCATAAACTCCTGGGTTAGAGTCATATTTTCCCGTCTTTTATGGAATTTTTTAAGGGCCAACTTACGTCCAAAAAGATTAATATCTTTCACCCATGTGAATACATCGAAGTTGCATGCAGGGGTAAATGATAGGCCTTTTCTAAGGACTTGTTCTTGTATTGGGGTAAGGGTGATGTTAGTCAGGTTAATGACTTGTAATTCATTCTGTTTGTTTGTTATTACTGACGATGCCGTCTCCGCCAGTTCCTCCCTCTCCCCCTGTACCCCCATATGTCTCTGTTCCTTAGTTTTTCTCTTGCCTCGTCTTGTTGTTCGCCACTGCCTCTTGGACCCCCACCTCGTCCACCTCTCCCCCGTTGTGATTCTAAAAAAGGAACCTGGGGATTGGTGATGTTTGTATTGTTGGGATTTGTATTGCTCTCCTCCACATCGGAGTTTTCCCATTCCGTGGACGAGTCGTGGTATTCCTTATTTTGGTTTTTATGTGGTTTGTAGATGTTACCAGTTTTGAAGTCATTTGCGTCTCGCAGAAATTTAGTATGTTTGCGTGCCTTTATTTCTTTTGTAAATTTTTCTATATTTTTCTTAAGTTTTAATTCTAATTCCACGTACTCAGGTTCCTCGGACCAGTTGCCTGTCTGTGCAAGCTCTAGATCTAATTCCACTGTGGCTTCTTCAAGTTTAGTGGATTCATACTGTATTAACAGTGTCATTAATTCAGTCGAACAAGTAAAGAGTATACGTTCCCATTTTTTGATGAATGTTTCATCTTGAACTGCAAAAGCAGGGAACGTATTTATTCTGAGACCACGTGGTATAAACCCTTTGGTTATATAGTTTTGTAAACTTGTGGTTTCCCAGAAAAATCTTGTTTCTTTCTTAAATTTCTTTTCTAAATTTTGAAAGTATGTTTTAATGTCATCTGTAACACTCGGTATGTTATCTGCTTGATTGAGAGAAAACAGTTGGTCAGCCTCCAATTGTCTTTCTTTGGAGGTGATTCTGTTTGTGAGAAAACCTGCCATATCATACGTGGTGAGCGGGCTTAGGATAAATTGAAAGAACCTAGGTTCAAATTAATGCAGTCAGTGGGGGACGGGGAGGGGGGGGGTGAGGGGTAGGGAGGGAAGAATCCTGCTCAGCTCAAAATAGACTTTCTAGGGAGGTGCTATCAGGGTGAAACTTAGCGTATAGGAGGAGAGAGAAAGAACCCTATGTGATGCACTCAGCCCTACTAATAAAAATAATAAACTTTTATTTATTGAAAATTGCAAACATAACAAATATATTTAAAACCTAAAAAGTGTACTGTGCAGTTCTGATGTGCATTCACTCTGAATGACCAGATAATGTCATAACTCATGTGATGCACAGTAGATAAGAGAGACTGTAGATTCTCACAATTATTATTCAATGTGCCAGCACTGGCTATATGTGATATACCGACAGGATATCCTAGGCACAATTCTACCTGCACCATATTATGGACATTATATAATCAATTATATGTTAGGGTACTAACTCTATCATGCTTGATGATGTTTATATTGGATAGATGTGTGTTTGTGCACCAGATCTACGCTCTTACCAGAACCGGGAGCCGCTTCTGTCAAGTCCGTCAAAGGTTTGGCCAGGGCGCTATACTAAGGAACAAACTTTTAGTAGTAGCCTGCGGTGCCTAGGAATGCCAAGACCTGCTTCTCGGTGCTTGTAACCAGCCAATCTACTATTGCCTCCACTTTGACGAGCTCGGGCTTGAGGTGCCCTCCACCTACCCGATGGCCGAGGTACAATACCTCCACCATGCCGACTTGGCACTTGGATGGCTTCAGGATGAGGCCGGCTTCCCTGATCCTCTCTAGGACCACTGCTACATGCCCCAGATGTGCCTTCCTGGTGTCACTAAAAATGGCTATATCGTCTAGGTACGATCACGCATAGTCCTGCATCCGTTCTAGCAACCGGTTGACCAGACGCTGGAAAGTGGCCGGTGCATTCTTCATCCTGAATGACATGACTGAAAACTCATACAAGCCACTCCGGGTGATGAAAGCCAACTTCTCCTGCACCTCCTGGGTCAACGGGATTTGCCAGTACCCTCTGGACAAATCATGATGGTCAGATACCTAGTCCCGGCAAGCTCGTCTAAGAGCTCATCCATTCGGGGCATGGAATAGGCATCTGTCACCACCTGAGCTGCTGGTAGCCCCATCTTTCTTGGGTATCAAGACTACCGGCAAAGCCCATGGACTCTGTGACAGTGTAATTACCCCTAGGGTCAGCATCTCCTCAACCTCCCCCTCACCCTGTATGCGTTGTGTGGAGGGGCCGATGATCACTGGTATTGACCAAGTGATCGATTAGATGGGTTCTGCCCGGCTTATCTGTAAACAGGACCCACTACTCCTCTAGCATCTCTCGCACTTGCTTCCGATGGGGATCCACGAGTTGGGGACTGATCCCCACTTGCTTCACTGAGCTTCTCTGCCGGGCCTCTCCCAGGAGATCGGGCAGAGCCTGGCTCGCCGAATCTCCCAGCAGCGGGTGATACTCCTTTAACATGTTTATGTGGTAAGTCCTGTGCCTGCCTGTCTCTGGATCCAAGTTTACCACATACAGGCATACCCCGGTTTAAAGACACTCACTTTAAGTACACTCGCCAGTAAGGACATATCACTCAAAAGACAAATGTTGGCTCACGCATGCGCCTGTCAGCATGTTCTGAACAGCAATACCGGCTCCCTACCTATACAGAAGCTGTGCGCAAGCGGGGAGACTATAGAGCCTGTTATAAATGCGTTATTTACATCAGTTATGCACCTGTATGACGATTGCAGTACAGTACATGCATCGATAAGTGGGAAAAAGGTAGTGCTTCACTTTAAGTACTTTTTCTCTGTACATACATGCTCCAGTCCCATTGCGTACGTTAATGCGGGGTATGCCTGTAGTTACATTTGTTCATCCGCCAGTGAACTGTGTACGGGCCGGCCCAGGCAGCAAGTAGTTTGTTCTACCAAGTGGGCTTCAGAACAAGCACTTGCTGCCCCGAGATGAACTCTCTGCTATGGGCACTTCTATTATAGCAGTGCTTCTGTCTGTTCAGAGGTTCCTGAAGGTTAGCCTGTGCTAACCCCATGAGTCTTTCTAACCGGTCCCTAAGCTCTACCACATACTGTAGCACTGAGGCATCAGTATTGGTAGTCTCCCCCTCCCAGCCTTCATCAGATCGAGCGGTCCCCGCCATGACGCCCATACAGAATCTCAAGGGAAAAAGCCAGTAGACTCCTGCAGCACCTCTCGATACATGAATAGCAGGTGCTGCAAGCGAGCTTCAGCTTCCAGTCTCCCCCTTTGGCTTCCACAAATGCTCACATCATTTGCTTCAAGGTCCCATTGAATCTCTCACACAATCCGTTCGTTTGGGATGATAGTATGCTGTGCGGAACGCTTTCACCCTGCATGTAGCCCAGAGACATTGGGGCAGTTCTAAAATGAACTGCGCCCCCTGATCGGTTAGGATCTCACTCGGGAAACCTACCCTAGTAAAGATCTCAATCAGAGCCTCCACCACCTTATGCTCTTCGATCGAGGACAACATTGCAGGATATTGGTGTGAGGCTCAGGGAGCCGCACCGCCATCGGCATGCTCCCCACTCACCGATCGTCATGGCGGGACCCTCTGTGCAGCCAGCTCCGCTGGACAGCCGCGCCACCTAGGGCACGTGCGCGCATTCTCACGCCTCCCGTTACACTCTGCTCCTGCACTGGATCCAGGCACGCACGGCGTGCACATAGAACCCACATGAACGCACGCACAGTCACTCGCTCAATAGTCAGGCAGTCTCTCTGCTATAAGAGACCATCCATAGACCTGCACTCCAGTCTATTACTGTTCCCTCCAAGTCCACACCTCCATGCTGCAGCTGGCCCATTGGTTGCTCTCTCCCACTTATGCTCTGCTGTGCCATTGCCACTTTGGCTGAGCATAGAACCAGTTGCTGTTCTGATCACTCTTTGCCTCCCTAGTCCAGTCTTGTTTTGCAGTGCTCTTCTCGTGTACTGACCCGGCTTCCTCCTTGACTACTCCGAACTCTTGGCATCAGATCTTGGCTACGGCAAATGACCACTCCGCTCTCTCCGCACCTGACTTCGGCTACGGCACCCGACCACCTCACTCTCTCCGCATCCGACCTTGGTTTACGGTAATATGACTATGTCCCCCTCTCCACCCCCAGACTCGGCTAACAGTACCCTAAACTATCATACCTCTCCAACCCCGACCCGGTGATCCAGACTAATCTACACTCAAGACGTGCCCTCGTGACTGTGGTTGGTGTCATATCCATTCCCACCTTAGCACCATGGTTCCGCCTAGTTTATGTTGAGCACAGCATGACAACCGGGTGACAAAATCAACTACTGTGAGGATGTAATGCTTCACTGAGCGACTAGGGATCAAAAAGCGAACCCACTATATCTATCGTTACATGCTGGAAAAGGCTCACTGATCACCGGGAGAGGTCTCGGGGATTTTCACACGGTCACCCAACTTGCCTACTTGCTGGCAGGCATTGCAGGTGCGGCAGAATGCCAATACCTCCTGGGATGTCCCGGCCAGTAGAAGGTTTGCCATAGCCAGGCTCTGGTGCAAGGTCCTGCTGGCAGGCCCTGATGCCCCACCAGTGGGATCGCATGGGCTACCTGCAGCAATTGCTGCCTATACTCCCTGGGAACCACTTAATGTCTTCTGCCAGTCCAAGGTCTGACTGGAACACCCGGGTCAGGTTCCTGGTACAAGAGCCTACGGTGCCACAGGAATCAATTGGAACCGGCCTCAGAGGCAGACTTCGCCACCCGGCTCTCCAGATCAGCTGCTTCCCAGAACCGCTGGAAATACTACCTCGGTCACTTTGTCAGGGGAATTGTTGAAATGGGGGTCGGGACAAAGGTCAGACTCGGTCTGGATTGCCTGTCTGGTCTCCTCGGGGACCTCAGTACACGTTGGCTCCAAAAGCTGGGCAGCGATGATCAATGTGGTGGGCAGCAGAGCCAAAGGCACCTCCACCTGGGCAACTGCCCGACTTTGGCTCCATGTGACTGCAGACACAAGAGCATCTTCCTCCACATAAGAACAAATAATGTGCCCCAGTTCATTGCTGAGCAGGATGTCAGTGTCTAAGCCATTCTGCACTACGACATCCCTCACTCCTCGACCGGTGCCCCAGTCGAGAGACACTCAGGAAACCAGTAGAGTCCTGGGGGAACCATCCGGCATTCTCACCTGCATCCCTGTCGCAGGGAGCAGGTTCTCTTGGCTGACCATATCAGGTTGCATCAGAGTAAATGTATCGTCTGTGTCCATAATGCCGGCCGCCTGCTGGACATCATTGGCCTCCAGCCCGACAACTGAGACCCTGATACCCGTCTGGTTCCATTTCTGCCTCGTTGGTTACTGCTCAAGGGACTGCTGACTGGATTTTCTACTGTAAGTGCTGTAAGTGCTGTAAGTACTGCACGGCCTCCTGCTACTCCACTGTTTGGGCCAGCCCCACGTAGGCTATCGGCCTTGCAGCTTGGGAATGTTGCTCCAGATTAGGGTGACTGGACCAGGGAGGGTTGGGGCATTCCACCCGCAGATGTCCCTGCCGGTTGCACTGGTAGCACCGGCACTCGTGGACAAATTTACGGGCTTTGTGGCACCCCCTCCAGCACCCGACTTGCTTCTCCACGATTGGCTGGCTGGTGGAGGATTCACTGCCATGGGTGCCCCTTGTAGTTGTAGTCATCCGCCATCTTGGCGGTCCCCTGGTAGGTGGATAACTTGTGGTCCATCACCCACTCATGTACCTCCGGCACACACTTCAGTTGGAACTTCTCCAGAACAAAGAGATCCAGCAGTTCCCGAACATGACTGCCTGGCATCCCTCTACCCATCGACGGCTCCGTTGGGCTATCTGGGAGGCAAACTCCACATGGGTGTCCCCATCGCCAAAATCCAGCGCCCGGAACTGCTTGCGGTATGCTTCAGGATTAATGGCATACCGAGTCAGCAGAACTGCCTTGACATGGTAGTAGTCCCCTCCATCCTCTCTCTCGATTTCTTGGAAAGCCACCTGCACCTTCCCGCTCAACTGAAGGGACAGGTATTTTACCCATTCCCGCTCCGGAAAATCCTGCTTCACGCACTGGTTCTCGAAAGACCTCAGGAACTCATCAATGTGGTCGGTGCCATCCACAAACTTTGGAAAGCTTTAATACGACACCCGGGCCAGGAGGGCTTGAGAATCGCCACTGCTGGATTAATGGAGCCCGGAGCGGTGACCGGGGGATGCAGGGCTAGCTGGGCAAACTGCAAGTGCTTTTCTGCCGTCGAGTCTGGTCCCAGCGTGGCAAACAGGGCCGCAAACTCGCCTGTTGTAGTAGCCACGGCTACTGGGCCAACCACAGGAGGTTCAACATCCTCCTTGATATCAAGGGTTTCATCCTCCTCTTAGCGGCCACGACCACTACTGCCTCAGCGGTCTCTGCCAAGCCAGCGTTTTGCTGCTCTAGGTCCTCCGCGAGATCTACTTGGCTCAGCCGTCTGTCGGCAGATCATAGCACTCACAGTAGGCTACCACCTCGAGTCGGCTTCATGTCCAAAAACATCCTGCCTTGTTGGACATCTTGGATTCTCTGGAACTAACTATAGGGAATGAATAGCTGTTCGGTCTGTTCCTGTATAAACAGTCCCTGCTGTTTGGCCTGTTCGCACAGAAACTCTTTAAAAAAAATGTAAATTGTTTTATTTATGTGGCCCTTCAAATGCAGGGGCTGTTCAGCATCCCACTACAAACACCACATGTTGCAGGGTCAATACAACAACATGTGGGTTTCTTAGAATAGAAAAATAATTGGGGATAGGAAGTGATCAACTAGAATCCATAATAATATGTAAAGTAATCAGTGAAAATCAGAATTAGTGGGTGCAACTGTGAACTGAAAGTCAATCAGTAAAGTGGTGAGCACACTAGATCGTGTGCTCTGAAATAAATTCACTTAAATGCACATCATTTACAATTTTAAAATTCAACTTTTAATCATTTTTACTTAAAACATATATTACCGATTATGTGTACTGTATAACAGTAAATAAAAAGTATCATTAGTAGAACGATATACGCGTAGACTCCTTATTCCACTCAGATTAAATAATAATATATGCCGAGATAAATGTGTAATTCAGTGAAGATGGTAATACCATTAAGGAGCCAGAGCGAGATGAACAATACTCCTAATAAATTTTAATTGCAAAGTAAACTTAATACAAAATATAGTCCGCACTGACTTAATTAGCAATAGGTGTGATTGAGACTTAGAATTAAACCATATCCACCCTGTGATGAAACCAATGGGATGGTAGATATGGTAAACTGTCTTATAATATATATAATATGAGTTATAAATAACCCCACACAGAAAACCAAACCAGATAGTGGAGGTTATAATAAATGGCTCAATATACAGTATCCTGCCTTCTAATATATATAATGTAATATAGGCCAGATGGATGTAACCAATATCACTTGTATTTCAAACTGTAAAGAGTAGCCAAATGAATGGTACCCTGCCTAAAAAATTGATAATGTAGACTGAATGAGGATACTGACAAAGCTCCGTAGCTGCTGGGAAACGTGCGTAGGGCACGCAATTATATATATATATATATATATATAGTGACAGGTATGAGGGAACGGTAATGAAAAGGGGATATTACAGCCCTAATTAGTGCAGTGTTTCTGCTCCACTCCACGGTTTGGTGATTTTCCAAGGGGAATCCAGACCGGGACTTCTAGCTCTCCCTGCTTTCACAGGACTGTAGCAGCTGATTGAACAGGGAGATGGTTAAAAGTCTGCTCTCAACAGAGCAAGACAGAGCTTATTTTTACTCTCAAGAGAGGTGTGTACTGAAAAGCTGTGTGATGCTGAGGAAAAGCAAAGACTTTTGTTTTGTTTGTTTGTTTTACTTCTGTTATCTGCTGTAGCATTTGTATGGCAAAATAAACAGGCCAAAGCTTTTCACCTCTGTGTCAGAAGACTGTCTCCTCTACCTGGAAGGCTGTGTGAAAATGCTGAACCCTGGACAAAAGGTACAGAGCAAGAGGGTACTTTGTCACATATGGTGGAGTTTTTTATGCGGGCATCACACTGACAAGCCTGTAAGATGCAAAAGGGAATAGAGGCAGTAATCACTGTCCTTATCCAATCCACATCTACATAGCAAGAAACTAATGCCACACAACAAGAAATTAATGCCACACAACAAGAAACCAACAGAAGTGCTGCTGAGGGTTATGCCTTACAGCAAGAAACCAACAGAAGGCTGGCTGAGGGTAATGCCACACAGCAGGAAAACATGGCAATATTGCAGAGACTGGTGCTGGCCCAAGCTGAAGCTCATCAACTGCTTAGGGAGGAGCAGCAAAATACCGCCCATGCCTTACATCAGGAGATCCAGGGCCTATCTGAGAGGCTTACCGGGGATGCCTCAGAAGCACATCCTAAGGTGGTTAGAGTGAGTAACTACCTGCAAAAGATGGTGGCTGCAGATGATGTAGAGGCCTACCTGATGGCGTTTGAGAGGACGGCTGCGAGAGAAAAATGGCCTGTGGCTGAATGGGCAAGTCTGCTACTACCGTTCCTGTGTGGGGAGGCCCAGAAAGCATATTATGATCTGGAACCGGCTGAAGCCAGTGATTACAGCGAGCTGAAAAAGGAGATCCTGGCGCGCCTAGGGGTGACAACAGCTGTCCGTGCCTAGAGGTTTCACTCCTGGACCTACAACCTTGATAAAGCCACAAGATCACAGATGTTTGACTTAATACATCTTGTCAGAAAGTGGTTACAACCGGAAATCAACACATCCAGCCACATTGTGGAGCAACTAGTGATGGACCGATTTCTGAGAGGCCTACCTGTTGCCCTTCGTCGCTGGGTCAGTCAGAGTGATCACCAAACAGCTGACCAGTTAGTCGCATTGGTAGAATGGTACATTGCAGCTGGAGAATGGCTTCAAACCCCTGTCCAAGGGCAGCCCCAGTAAAACTGGTAAGACTGTTCCAGGGAAAAGGGGGAATTTTGATGAACAGGTTGGGGTCTATAACCCAAGGGACATTTCCACAAGACAAAGGAACTTTGTTAAGCGGGAAGAACCTATAAGGGACTATGCTGTAAAATCTTTTAAATGTCGAGAATTTGGACAAATGGCAAAGGACTGTCCCAGAATGGTTGAACCCATGGAATGGAATGTGGCTAGTAATAATGAGGATGATTACTCACTGTATGCTCAAACTGTGTGTTCCGCAAACAAAAATGGCTGTCTGAATAGTTAACCTTGGTGTTCCGTGCAGGTAGAGGGGAAAAGGGTTCAGGCATTACTAGACTCAGGGAGTATGGTTACCCTCATAGACCCAGATTTGGTAAATGGTATTCAGGTAGATGACTCCCAACAGATTGATATTTCCTGTTTACATGAGACTGTACATAACTACCCCACTGCTGAAATACAGGTTGAGACACAGTGTGGCTCTGTAAATTGGCGAGTTGGTCTTGTACCAAAATTAGCCCATGACATGATTATTGGTAGAGATTTTCTCCATTTTCTAAATTTATGGCCAGCTGCTGAAAAACTTGCCACTAGTTCGTCAGATGAATGTAATGATGATTTCCCGTTTGCTGACATTTTGGGAGATGAACTAGATAGCACAAATGAGTCTGGGAGTAAACAGTAATACCCTGTAAAAGCACTAGTGGGCGACAACCCAGAACAAAATGGTGCAGGACCATCTAATACTGCGGAACCAGACATTGACCTTATTGATTTAGAGGTCAGCCCAGGTAACTTTAAGAGTGCCCAGTGGTCTGATCACACTTTGTCAGTAGCCCAAAATTCCATTTCAATAAGGAATGGAACTCCTACTAATTCAGACAGACCCTTGTCTTATCCTTACTTTGAGGTGGATAACGATCTGTTGTATCGCCTTGAGGAAAAACAGTCTGTTAGAGTAAACCAGTTGTTAGTGCCAAAAGCGTATCAGCGCGCTGTGTTAAACCTCGCGCATAGCCATGTACTAGGTGGTCACCTAGGGGTTGAAAAGACGAAAGAGCGTATTCTCAGGAGTTTTTATTGGTCGGGGGTGATGGCAGCAATAATAGATTATTGTCCATTGTCATGAATGTCAGCTTACTGCCCCTTTGCCAGCGTACCGTAGTCCGTTGTTACCCTTACCAATAATTGGAATCCCATTTGAACTCATTGCTATTGATTTTGTTGGCCCTTTAGTGAAGTCAGCCAGGGGGCATTGGTACATACTGGTGATATTAGACTATGCGACCCGATATCCTGAGGCAATCCCTCTATGCACGGCCTCAGAAAAATCTATTGCTAAAGAGTTAATGATGGTGTGTAGTCGGGTGGGGATTCCCAAGGAGATCCTATCAGATCAGGGTGCTCCATTCATGTCTTGGGTAACCAAGGAGTTATGCAAACTTCTCCACATAAAACAGTTAAAAACCTCTGTGTACCACCCACAAACTGATGGTTTGGTGGGCGGTTCAATAAAACCCTAAAGGCAATGCTGCGGAAAGTAATTGATAAGGATGGAAAGAACTGGGATTTTCTGTTACCTTATTTAATGTTTGCTATTAGAGAAGTGCCCCAAGCATCTACTGGGTTTTCACCATTTGAATTGTTGTATGGTAGACACTTTAGGGGGTTACTTGACATAGCCAAGGAGACATGGGAACAGGAGACTACACCCCATCACAGTGTAATTGAGCACATAACCCAAATGCAGGAACGTATGGAAGCCATTATGCCTATAGTGCGGGAACATATGGAAAAGGCCCAACGTAACCAGTGGAATAGCTATAATAGGAATGCTAGGGTCCGAAGGTTTCAATCTGGAGACAGAGTCCTAGTGTTAATCCTCAAAGTAGAAAATTAATTTCTGGCAAAATGGCATGGGCCATATGAGGTTATTGAAAATATGGGTGAGGTATATTATAAAATGAGACAGCCAGGCAGACGAAAGCCTGAACAAATATACCATGTGAACTTACTCAAGCCCTGGAAAGAAAGGGAGGTTCTAATTACTGTGGAAACCACTGCCTTCCCCGCTAGGGAAAAACCAGATCCAGAAGTGAACATATCAAAGGCCCTGTCTATACACCAGGCACGGGAAGTCAAATAATTTGTTAAATTAAATAAAAGGGTATTCTCCGCAGTTCCAGGAAGGACTAGGGTTATTAGGCATGACATTATAACCGAACCAGGAAAAAGGGTAAATCTTAAGCCTTATAGAATACCTGCAGCGGAAATTAGAGAGGCAATTAGAGCAGAGGTTAAGAAAATGCTAGAACGTGGGGTGATTGAGGAGTCACAAATTGACTGGAGCAGCCCTATTGTACTTGTACCAAAGCCTGATGGGACTGTAAGGTTTTGTAATGATTATCGCAAGCTGAATGCTATCTCAAAATTTGATTCCTACCCCATGCCAAGGGCTGATGAGCTAGTGGAGAGGCTTGGGAAAGCCCGTTACCTCACCACACTAGATTTGACCAGGGGTTACTGGCAGGTTCCACTCACAGAGCAGGCAAAGGAAAAGACTGCCTTTTCTACTCCTGATGGTCTTTTCCAATACAAGGTGTTGCCGTTTGGTCTGCATGGGGCTCCTGCCACCTTTCAAAGGATGATGGACAGAATATTAAGGCCACATACATTATATGCCACTGCATATTTAGATGATGTAGTGATACATACGGAAGATTGGGAATCCCACCTTCCAAAAGTACAAGCAGTGTTAAACTCGATTTATTCTGCGGGGTTAATGGCTAACCCAAGTAAGTGTACAATTGGCTTAGAGGAAGCCAAATATTTAGTATATTCTATTGGTAGAGGGTTAGTGAAACCTGAAATGGCTAAAGTGGAAGCCATAAGGAATTGGCCCCGGCCAGTCACTAAGAAACAAGTGAGAACTTTCCTTCGCCTAGTTGGATATTACCGGAGGTTTATCTAACACTTTGCTACCCTTGCATGTCCTTTAACTGATCTGACAAAGGCAAGAGCTCCAGTAATGGTAAAATGGTCCCCAGAACTAGAACAAGCATTCAGGTCGTTGAAAGAAGCCATATGTGCCCAACCAGTGTTAGTAACCCCCGATTTTGCTAGGGAATTTTTTTTGCAAACCGATGCGTCGGACGTAGGGCTTGGTGCGGTCCTCTCACAAGAGAACCAGAATGAATAACATCCAACTTGTACCTAATCAGGAAACTTAACCAGCACGAAAGGAACTATTCCATAGTTGAAAAAGAGTGTCTTGCTATAAAGTGGGCAGTAAACAGTCTTAAGTACTACCTGTTAGGCAGAAAATTCAGGCTGGTGACAGACCACGCACCCCTAACCTGGATGAGTCAGAATAGAGAGAAAAATAGCAGAGTGACCCGCTGGTTTCTCAGTCTGCAACCCTACAAATTCTCAGTGGAACACAGGGCAGACAGTAGACAAGGGAATGCAGATGGCCTGTCAAGAATGCATTCACTGGTGTGCACGGTCGCTCACCCCACTAGGTCTGAGCTGGGGGGGAGGATATATGGCAGGTATGAGGGAACGGTAGTGAAAAGGGGATATTACGGCCCTAAATTAGTGCGGGGTTTCTGCTCCACTCCACGGTTTGGAGATTTACCAAGGGGAATCCAGACCGGGACTTCTAGCTCTCCCTGCTTTCACAGGACTGCAGCAGCTGATTTAGCAGGGGGTTGATTAAAAGTTTGCTCTGAATAGAGCAAGGCAGAGCTTATTTTTGCTCTCAAGAGAGGTGTGTACTGAAAAGCTGTGTAATGCTGAAGAAAAGCAAAGACTTTTGTTTTGTTTGTTTGTTTTACTCCTGTTATCTGCTGTAGCATTGGTATGGCAAAATAAACAGGCCAAAGCTTTTCACCTCTGTGTCAGAAGACTGTCTCCTCTACCTGGAAGGCTGTGTGAAAGTGCTGGACCCTGGACAAAAGGTACAGAGCAAGAGGGTTCTTTGTCACAATATATATATATGAAATCACGTAATGTGAAGAAACGCGTAGGGTGTATGTCGCGTTGTTAATGTGGGTACTCACCTTTGCATCTTGGACTCATAGACGCTACAGGCAGCAATTTTCAGCTCGCACGCAGCACACAGCTCTGCCCGGAACTTAATACATGCTAGTTTCATTTCCGGAGGACAATACGAGCAACAGTGTCGCTTCCTGAGTTCCTGCTGTATGGAGACCCAGAGGAGCACTGTGATCCCATGCGGTGAAGATACCGAGTGAGCTGAGTAGCTGAATCCTCGTCTGTGCATGAGTATACCTCATAAAACACTGTTTTTATTTTGTTGTTTGTGAGTTAGCATTTTGTTGGATTTTAAGGGATAATAAATGTGTATTTTTTTGGACTTATTGCACTAGGATCGGGCGCTTTCTTTTTGTGTTTTCTGTACAGATTTACTTGGAATTCGTTTGTTCTTTGTGGAAGGCAGCCGGATCCTGTTTGCAGTGAGATCAAACGACTGATCCATTCATTTTTGGACTTTCAATACTGGTCTATGCATTTGTAGTTGTAATTTTATTGATTTTTCATTGTTTTTTTATTGTTTTTTATTCGAAATTATCCCTTGTTCAATTCATGTATCTGGTCACATACACTTTGATTTCGCATTATATACACATTAGCAAAATTTAGATATACACACAATATTCTTAATTATAATATCACTAATTATCTAATTTGCTTTTTCATCATCTAGTAATCACGTCATTATTTAAATAGCCCATAATTTTATGGGCATTTCTTATATACGTGCAATATTTAGCTAAATATTTATATCCACTTATAGACGCAGTCTTGTTTGTATTCTAAATATATATATATATATATATATATATATATATATATATATATATATGTAGAAGAGTGACCTAGGCGCAAATAAGACAGGGAAGAGAAGAAACACAAAAAGAAATCATAGGGCAGTATATCTGGTTATAATCAGACTATATTAAGGTAAGGGATGCGCTTACACAGGTAAAATAATTCAAAGCCTTTAATCCTCTATGGGACTCACGAACTCAGCTACTGCAGCTTTTCTCCTTGGCCTCTGGATCTTCTGAATGCTTGTCCCCAGGACTCAGCAACAGCTGCAGCAATCACGGATGGTCTTTAAAACCACTTTCCTCTATGGATGGATCTCATAAGGGAGGATGGGAAGGGAATACAAGGAGGAACAAAATGTGTAAAACCTTTTTGATATAAAAATAAACTAATAATAAAAACAGGTAGTCAACTCACATTCTGTGAGTGAATTTAGGGCAGTAGAGAGTGATTTAGTGAGTCTCTCACTCTCGTGTATAGAAGCGCAGATTACCAGTCCTCCTCGCGTCCACGATTACTTCCGTATCACGTGGTATGACGCGGTATGACGCGGCTCGGCTCTCGCGGGATTTGGTGTCTGTCAGTGCAGGAAATCACTGCCATAGCTCCGTGAGATTGTCTCTCTGCTTGGTATCTCGGCGTCTCTCTTTCTGCTCCAATAACGCTGGCCCTACGTGTTTCTCCACTTGGGCTTCGTCAGGGGATGCTATTGTTACCTAATCCCTACCAGGGTATTTAAATGTACCTCCCTTGATTGATTGGCTAAAACATAATTGATTAATAAAACAGGATCAAAACGTATTATGGACCATATACATAAACTTTCCTTAAGTAAGAGAGAAAGACTGTACGAATCAATATACAATTATATACACACTTCAGTTCAGTAATTCATATGTTTACATATTACATTGTATGACTGTTAATTGTGCAATACAACATATAATCACTATTGAATTATTTAGGGACTTATAAGAATATTCTTAATTGATGTGCATCTTAATCGTTCAATTCATGTGTAAGTCTCATATTGATTGATATTGATCTATGGAATAAAGGGACTCATATAATAAGATAATACTAATGTTTGTACTTAAATTCCCTACATCCATAGGATTTATGGGGGGGACTTTGTGCGATTTGTGTATAGAAATGTGATTATTAGTCTCCTTACACATAATTAAATTCATTTTTAACCATTCACCTAGATCCAGAATTTTGTTAACTTTAATAAAAGTAGATATTTATAAAGGGGACTATAATTAGTATGCTATTGGATCAAGTAACTCGTTGTTAACATTAAAGAGTGTTATATCACTGGAATGGATTATAGTAATATTTATATGAGGGAGAGAGATCACCCAAATATGTAGGGGAGGGAGATCATTTTAATTATATATTCATATATACACCTAAATATACTAGTAGAACTATGTATGTATATACACATAACTCAACTATTTGGTAACACATTTTAACTGCATACAGTAGATATAAACAATAGAAATAGTATGAACAATATAAACGATATTGTCTATATATACTCGTGATATGGTCCATATTGTGTCAACCAAATTGTGTCTAAATTAATTTCGTTTAATTAAATAGTGAATAATACAAACCTTAGGACAAACTAAATTTTAAATATAATCCTTATATATTAGGATCATAGTGTATCAGAACCCGTGTGTATAGTGTTTCTTTTGTGTTGGGACATATATACCTGAATTTATAATGTAAATAAAAAATAAACTCTCTAACGTAATCACATACCTATTAACAATACAAAAGCAATACAGAGACAATCCTCTATATATTGTACATCAAAACATACTTAATCATACCTATACTGTAACATTAATATACAATAAAGAAATTCTGTTCAATTATTTTTATGATTGTCTATTCTTATATAAGTATTAGCAATATCGACACTGGACAAGATTAATTATGGACCAAAGGACAGATACATCATACAGTGGGCATATGTACACCTGGAGTTTGTATGTCCTTATAAGACAGACCAAGGGGAACAAATACATATACATGGATATAAGAGTTAAATACAGTCATTTGTATACAGGTTGTTGTATTCTGGATAATGTCATTGACATAGATAGTTGTCTTATTAAATAGCATGATAGTAATTAATTAGTTAGTGACCTTATGTCATATATTGATGTTAATTAACAGCAAACATACTGATGATATAATAAGCACAGAACTGATGAAATAGTATTTATGGACTGTATAATCTAATTATTTGAACAAGAGGTGTTATAACATTTTGGATAAACATAAGACTAGAAGTATGATTCATAAAGTATATTTTAGACGAATCATTCATGTCGGTCATAGAAGACTATATAAAGTCTATACCCTCTAACAACAATAATGTTGATATTATCCATTTATACAGACATAATTATTCGCAGACACAATCGGAGACTCCGAGATCGTGAGTCATATAATAAGCAGCAGCCCTTATGTCAGACATCTATACATGTAGATAATCTATAGTGCACTCCTGTTGTCAATGAGTACATAGTCTGGAGTTGATGTTGGGAGCACAGAAAGAGCATAGGATTGTGTGTTATTCCTTTAGAAAAGATCCTAGGTCAATGTCTATATTCATGCCATTAGGTATTAACGTTTTCATGGTATAGATCCAAAACGTTTCCTGCCTTGAGATTTTTATGACCTGGTTCCCTCCCCTCCAATTTGGATGTATTTTGTCTATTCCAAATTTTTTTAAACCATTTGGATTTTGGTCATGGTGTTCTTTGAAATGTTTCGATACACTGTGTTGCATGAAGCCTCGCTCTATGTTCTTTATGTGCTCTGCTACCCTCAACTTCAGTTTTCTTGTTGTTCTCCCTATGTACTGCTTGTTACATGGACATTGCAACATGTAAATAACATAATTTGAGTTGCAATCTATAAAGTCTTTTATTTCAAACTCTACTTGTGTTACTTCTGATTTCACTTTTTTGAAAGATTTCTGTGTGTTGGAGTTTAGCTTACAACCTCTACATGTCTTTCATTTGAAAAAAACATTTGTAACATTCACCGGTTTAACACATTCTTTCCTTAAACAACTTGGGGACAGTTTTTGTTTTAGATTTGGGGCCTTCGTGAATATTATTTCAGGTTTTGCTGGCAGTATTTGCTGCAATATTGGATCTTGGTGTAAAATGTTCCAATGTTTGTGGAATATTCTTCTGATGTGTTTAGAAGAATCATTATATCTGGTAACGAATGGTACAGAGATTTTATCTTTTTCTCCTTTCCTGCCTGTATCCTTATTCTGTTTATATGACATTAATTCTGATCTTTCCATCTGAGTAACTTTGTGGTATGCTTCTTCTACCACTTCTTTCTTATTTTTTCTTTCAGTAAACCTCTCCATCAGTTCATGTGCTTGTTCGTGATATGTGTGTTCCTGTGTGCAATTCCTACGCACCCTTTGCAGTTGACCTAGGGGAATGTTGTCAATCCATCTATCTAGATGTCCACTATCCCCCATTAGGAAATTATGACAGTTTACTTCTTTTACAAATGTCTTAGTTTCCAATACTCCATTGGAGACATATAGTGTCAAATCCAGATACTCTATACTATCATGACTGTATTTGTTGGTGAATTTTAAGTTGTAGGGATTATTATTTAGCTGTGCTAGGAAGATATCAAGTAGCTCTATAATGCCATCCCATACAAATAATATATCGTCGATATATCTGTGCCAGGATACCAGATTTGCTCCATATTCATGACCCGACCAGATGTAGTTGTCCTCCCACATGCCCATGAGGATGTTGGCATAATTTGGAGCAAATCTGGTACCCATGGCAGTTCCCCTAATTTGCAGGTAGTATTGGTTGTCGTACCAGAAATAGTTGTGGGTTAGTATATGATGTATACAGTCCACTATAAATTTGATCTGTAGTTTGTCGAGCTCCCCACTTTGTGTGAGGACTTCTTTTACTGCATTACACCCATGTTTATGGTCTATGACCGTGTACAAAGAGATAACGTCACACGTAACTAGTACGTATGTCTCACTCCTCACCATATTCTGAATGATATTTAATATTTGAATACTGTCCTGTATATAAGATTTTAGCTTCCTTACTGAATTTTTTAGGAACGTATCGATATAACCTGAGAGGTTTGCAGTTAGAGATTTTATTCCCGAATCTATCGGGCGTCCGGGGGGATTGGTGGCATCTTTATGGAGTTTTGGTAGGTGGTAAAAAATTGGAATCCTTGGGGATTCAATGTTAAGGTATTCCCATTCTGATCTATCAAGGATTCCATCTCTATATCCTTCATTTAGTAATTCTAACAATTCTCATTTGAATTGGTCAGTGGGATTATTTGGTAGTATTTTATACGTGACCACATCTCCCAACAATCTATGAGATTCCTTATCATAATTAATTCGATTTAAGATCGCCACCCCCCCCCCCTTGTCTGCTGGTTTTATGACGATGTCATTTCTGTCCGAGAGTTCGTTAACTGCATCTAACTCCTTTTTTGTCAGATTTTTAGTAGTTCTGATTTTTTTATCTCTCCCAAGTTTTTCTATATCTTCTTGTACCAGTTTGGTGAATGTATCTATATGTCCTCCCTTTAGGTAGCTAGGATAGAAAATTGAACTTTTTTTACAAGAAGAATGTACAAATCTTTCACATGTTGTGACGTTGTTTGTTGTTACTTCGTGAGTAATGTTCTGTTTTAGGAAATATTTTTTAAGCGTTAAGTTCCGGGCAAATTTACTAATATCAATATATGTGTTAAATGTATTGATTTTATTGGTTGGCGCAAATGCCAAACCTTTCTGAAGTACACTAGTTTGTTCCTTAGTTAAGACAATATCACTTAAATTAAATATTCCCTTCATATCACACTCTATGTGGTTTGTTTTTTCGCGGGCTTTTGTCCCTCCTCTCTTTCCTCTTTTTGTGGACTTTCTATCTTCCTTTTTTGTGGGGTGTTTGATTTGTTCTCTTCCCTAACTTGTGACTGAATCTTTTGTGTCTCTCCTGGTTTCTCTCTTTGTTGTTTCCTCTCTAAAAAAGAAGAGGATGCTGAAGTAGATGGTTTTACCTCATCCTCAAACACCTCTTCTCTTTCTCTCTCTCTAGGGTAATATTCCTGTCTTGTGTTCTGTTTGCCATTGTACCCTTTCCAGCTATAATTGCCACCTCTGTGGTTGCTTGACCCTCGTCTGTCCCTATCCTGATGGTATTTATTCTTATTCCAGTATCTGTTGTCTTTGTGATAGTATTTGTTGGTATTTGGACCAATATATCTATTTCCATCTACATTTGGATGTCCCTGTTGTGCATCATTTGAATTATACCCTTTATTATCTTGTTTGGTCTCTTTCTGATTTGTTTTCCATGATCTATAGCAATTATTTATGTAGTCCTCTTTATCTCTTCTACACTTCCTTTGTTTAGATAATTTTGTGTCTTTCTCAATTTTATCTGTTCTTAATTTAACTTTTTTCTCAATGTCTTTGTGTTTTTCAGTTTTATCCAGACTGTTCAATTTACTTTCTATGGTCACAATGTCTGTCTCTAATATAGCTAGACTTTTATTTCTTTGCTGGATTAATAATTTCATCAATTCAATGGATGCCTTATCTAAGATATGATTTCACTCTTTCATAAATTTTGTATCATCTTGGTCTGAGGTGGGGTCTTTAAATATCCTTTAACCTCTTGGGATCCTATCCAACGCAATATATTGCTCTAATGTAATGACTTCTCAATATGCTTTAATATCTTTGACCATTTGTCTCTCCAATTTAAGAAATACGGAGTCTAGATCCTCATCATCACCTGCAACACTATCTAATCTTATATCGTCTGAAAATATATCTTCTGTATTAGTACCTCTATGTTTCCTCATATAAAATATGGAATCATGGTCCATAGCTGTGGCCATTGATAAACTCTGTTAAGAAATGCTGCTAAATGTGTAGTGGAAAAATATACAGACAAGAAACAAACAGCGCAAATCTTAACAATATGTTTAAGTGGAGAGATAATATACACACCACCTATTAAGCCAATACAATCTCTAAATAAGGTACATACCCTGGAATACAACTATCCCTACAAACTGCAGCCGAATTAGGTCTGCGGCTCCACAATCGCCGCCTTGAAGGTATGTAGAAGAGTGACCTAGGCGCAAATAAGACAGGGAAGAGAAGAAACACAAAAAGAAATCATAGGGCAGTATATCTGGTTATAATCAGACTATATTAAGGTAAGGGATTAGTAAGCCTTTAATCCTCTATGGGACTTACAAACTCAGCTACTGCAGCTTTTCTCCTTGGCCTCTGGATCTTTTGAATGCTTGTCCCCAGGACTCAGCAACAGCTGCAGCAATCACGGATGGTCTTTAAAACCACTTTTCTCTATGGATGGATCTCATAAGGGAGGATGGGAAGGGAATACCAGGAGGAACAAAATGTGTAAAACCTTTTTAATATAAAAATAAACTAACAATAAAAACAGGTAGTCAACTCACATTCTGTGAGTGAATTTAGGGCAGTAGAGAGTGATTTAGCGAGTCTCTCACACTCGTGTATAGAAGCGCCGATTACCAGTCCTCCTCGCGTCCACGATTTCTTCCGTATCACGTGGTATGACGCGGTATGACGCGGCTCGGCTCTCGCGGGTTTTGGTGTCTGTCAGTGCAGGAAATCACTGCCATAGCTCCGTGAGATTGTCTCTCTGCTTGGTATCTCGGCGTGTCTCTCTCTGCTCCAATAACGCTGGCCCTACGTGTTTCTCCACTTGGGCTTCGTCAGGGGAAGCTATTGTTACCTAATCCCTACCAGGGTATTTAAATGTACCTCCCTTGATATATATTAGAAGGCAGTCTACCATCCCCTTTTTTTCATCACAGGGTGGATATGGTTTAATTCTAATTCTCAATCACACCTATTGCTAATTAAGTCAGTACTGACAATATTTTGTATTAAGTTTACTTTGCAATTCAAATTTAATAGGTGTATTGTTCATCTCGCTCTGGCTCCCTGATGGTATTACCATCTTCACTGAATTACACATTTATCTCCTATCTCAGCATACATTATTTAATCTGAGTGAAATAAGGAGTCTATGCGTATATCGTTCTACTAATGATACTTTTTATTTACTGTTATACACACAATCGGTAATATATTTCTTAGAATAGGCTTGTTTATTCAGCCTCTAAATATCGCATATAAAAATCATACAGCTTCTTTTCAGCATATGCGAACAAGCAGAAAATAAGTACTGAGCAGGGCTTTGCCCTTTTTCCCACAAGGGATGTTTAAAGTCCAGAGTAGCAATAAGTAACGATATATAATAGGAAAAGACAGACCTTGTAGCAAGGAGTTTTCCTCCAGCGTTCCAGTCTCTCACTGGTTCAGACAGCCAGGCATGTGTGTGCAGACTGAGTTTTTAAAGCCCCTTAACGAGGCAGCTGAGACCTGTCCAATTAACCAAACCTTTTCCCATCTGAAATTTAAATATAGGTCTGCCAGGCATACAGGGCGGCCACCTTTATCCTAATGCGGCCGTATCCGCGGCGCTCGGAAAATCGCGGGCAGATGCGTTTGTTTTTTTTTGGTCCGGAGTGAATTGTGTTATTTTGGCGCTCGTAATATTAGCATTTTATTATCGCTGTCTGCAATACTGCAATACCGTCTAAAAACTCAGGGGGGCGTTCACGAGCTTTTGTCTTCGAAGTCTAATACTTTAGCAGTTCAACCTGCGTCAGTACGCAGTCTGCGTGTGCACGTGCAGTAATTGTAAATTTGCATATTTATACATGCATTTGCAGTGCTGTACAGTATGTCTCATTTGAAAATTGTTGAAACGCATAGGTGTGTACAGTACTGTAACAGTATCACATTTCGGCATATACAGCGCTCTCCCCTCACTCGCCCCCACACACACACAGGATAATTTACTGCAGTATTTCAACTTCTTATCTTATCTACAGTGCAGTACACCTCTCCCACACCATTCCTTTGAATGTGTGTCTTTCTGGTTTCAATCACATTCCTGCTTGATAGTTGATGATTACTACTGCATGCGCATGTAAATTCACCACTGCTTACTTGAGTGAGTGACCAAAAAAAAAAATATATTTTTTTTATTTTCTCCTCATTTTTTATTTTTATTTTCTCCATAAGCCTGCAAAAACCATCTTGATATTACGATATTCAATCTGTGCTGTAGCTTTTGACTGCGACCCTGTGCGTTTGACTTCACATGGTTGATTTGTGTACTTTATATGAACAGTATTGTATTTGGGAGTGTAGGGATCA
The DNA here is from genome assembly GCF_040206685.1 of Ascaphus truei. NCBI lineage: Eukaryota > Metazoa > Chordata > Amphibia > Anura > Ascaphidae > Ascaphus > Ascaphus truei. Next base: position 134,157,367 of record NC_134486.1, on the reverse strand, counting down.
TATTATTTTGATGAACTGCTTTTTGAAATTATGTTATTTTCTTTGAACTTCATGCAGCTGTACCCTGTACCCCCCTCCCCCACGCACACACACAAGGCTCGCTTAAGGATTTGAAACTCTTATCGACAGACACCGCTACAGAGTCATTCATTTTCTGAAGCTTGCCATTGTGTTTTTAATTCGTTCCTAGCTGAGCGTCACCTCACTGCGCCTGCGTGTAATCCTCTTTGAGATGGGAGCTAGCTGATTACTGCGCATGACTCGCCCAACCCCCCCAACCCTTTGAGGCTTTGTTTACGGTAACGCTTTGGAAAATCCCTTCTCAAATTTGATATGTAAATCTGATTTGCACAGCACTGTGAGAATTGAGAGTTAAAAAAACATTATCTTATTCATGTTGTTTTGTCATTCTTTCTTTTTCTTTGGTGTACTGTAGGTGTGTGTGGGGGGGGGGGTTGTTGTCAATGATTATGATTAGCAAGAATGTAAATAAATATTTATTTTATTTTATCAGGAACCAAAAAAACAAATATAAAAATAATCATGAATAATACATAATGCAGTCTTTATTAAGTTCTTCTGTCAGATGGAAATTGAGGGCCGGTGGATAATCATGAATAATGCACATTGATAATAATATTAATTAATAATATATAATATATAATAATATATACATATATATAGTAATATAATTTTTTCCGTCTTTATCTTCTTCCTCATTCTGTGTATAGTACAGTAGTTCATTGAGAGAGGAGAGGTTTTGTGTACATCATTACTGCAGTTTAGATACTGTACACTTAACTGTACAAACAGTTCACAGACTGTAGACGACACTCCCCCTCTCCCCAGTCCATCCTTTTTTTCTGAAAAAACAAGAAAACAAAAAATGAGTGCAGTTATGTGCATACTGTATTATGGCATTGTGTGCTGTGTAGTACTGATAAACTAGTCTATACTGGAACTACTGTATACTGTGACTACTGTTAAATAGTTTGGAACCAGATGGCTAGTGCTGCTCTCTCTGGAAAGCAATAAATTGAGCAGTTAGGTGCATACTGTACTGTATTATGGCATTGTGTACTGTATACTGTAGCTACTCCATATTGGACTACAGAACGCTGTTAGTACTGTCAAATAAGTCTATACTGGAAATACTGTATACTCTGACTACTGTTAAACACTTTGTAACCAGATTGCTGGTGCTGCTCTCTTTAGAAAGAAAAAAAATGAGCAGTTACTGTACTGTAGGTGCATACTGTATTATGGCATTGTGTACTGTATACAGTAGCTACTCCATATTGGACTACAGTATTCAGTTACTGTAGCACTGTCAAACTAGTCTATACTGGAACTACTGTATACTCTGACTATTAGGAAAGAAAAAAATTGTGCCATACTTACCTGTATCATACTATACTTACAATACTACAGTACAGTACTTCAGTATAGGGATAGATAGAGAAGAGTCTTCTCTGCCAGTGCTCAAAGTAAAGGGATGTCAAGGGAACCTAAATAAACTAGGGACCCTGACCCATATCTAAATAATAACTCCAACAGCCCTCAGAGCTAGACCATAAGAATAAAATACAGTGTCAAAGACAAGTACTCACGACACTTGTACATACGGTCCTTCTGGTTCTGGCATGCTCTCAGCCCGACATATGTGAAGTAGGAGATCACCCTGGATAGGGAGAAAGATGGCGGTGCACAGCGTGCCAACAGGTGCCTCGTGCGTTTCGGAAGCAGGAAGTAAAGCGGAAGCTGGATGCCGATTTTCAGTGCAAAAATTTTATGTACAACAATGAACAGCAAAGACATATTATTAAAAAGAAAAGATCATCTTGAGAAAGAACTCTGACGCGTTTGTCAAAGTGCAGTGCAAAGATGCAGTGGATGCATATAAAATATTTTACACTAGAGGTATATAGTTGCGCACTTGTATCTGTTTGTATTCTGTTACTTTCATTATGGCTGCGATTTTGAGGTGAATGGCTCGTAACGCCATCGGTATAGCTTGATAGCTTACATTGCGCTCTCCTTCTAATACCCACTGGAGGCTATTCAGAGGAACTTTCACAAGTTAGCAGCATTGCTACAACAGCAGCTCGCATGCAGGTAGTACCTCCGTCAGCCAAACAATACTGTCGCGGCCGAGTTTATTCGAGCATTTTCCCGGTCTCGGCCGCGACAGTAACCTGGCGCGCGCCGGGATGTCCCGGGCGCGCGCCGAAGCCTCGGAGGAGAGGCCCGCCGATCGGGGCTTCCCCCTCTCCTCTCCGGGTCCGCCGGGTCCCCCGGAACCCCCTGCCGCCGTCCCCCACATCGTGGGACACCAGGGCTCCCTCGGGGAGCCCTGGACGCGCGTGCAGGGGGCGCAGGCACCCGATGATGCGTGACCGCGCATCGGTGACGCGCGGCACGCCGAGGGGATGCCACTAGCAAGCCGGGAAATCTCCCGGCTTGCGGAACTGGCCGCACTTTAATAAAGTGTGTCGCCAGTGTACAATGCGATCTGAATCCCCACTATAGAGGTTCAGAACTGATTTATATCATAGCTGCAGCAATCTGTTAATTCCTCATATATAGTGAAGCCTGACTACTCCTATATAGAGCAAGAACCTCACCTCAATATCGGATGAGACTTACCATTCACAGCCCTACACCATCTTATTCCTCTCTCTTGCCAAGGAGGGAATTCAAGTAATGATCTACATACACTATTATAGTAATTTGACACTGCCACTTTGAGACCTTAAACAAAGGGTCTAATCTATGATAGTGACTTGCTATTTCAGGCACTGTGCCAGCTACTAGACACATAGGGGGCTATGCACTAAGATCAAAGGCTTTGCGTTCTGATTTGGACAAAAAGCAGGTTCGTTAAAAAGTGAAGCCGGGGACGCGATGCACTAAGGCAGGCCTGCACAACTCCAGTCCTCGAGGGCCGCAAACAGGCCAGGTTTTTAGGATATCCCTAAATCAGCACAGCTGCCTCAATTAGTGGCTCAGGGGGAAAAAACCCCAGCGCTCCCTGAAGGATGTATAACCGGGGACAAATAAACATATAATAACGACCTTGAAATCGTATACAAGGGTCCCCTCAGTTTCGTCGTCTCGTCCTGTGACTCTGACCCCAATAGGATCTATCCAGGATCCTTGTTAGTACAGGGATACAGAAAAGAAGGGGGAGCACAGGGTGAGGATCCCTACTGTAGTACGTTTAGCCTCTAAATGGTGAAAGTGGGTGTAGTGAAAATATACAAAAACACTTACACGGCCTTGTGTAAATGCTTTCACATCAAAGTATCTTTACGTTTTTCTTTTTTCTTTCCTCTGCTGGAAAGGTTTTCCTTCTTCCTTCTCTTCAGGTCTTGTTCTCTTCTTGTGTTCGCCGACCACTTGCAGTGGTAGTTTCCCCCTCAGAGCAAAATGAACATAAAAACAGATATGTGAGGGAAAAGATAAAAACACAGACTATGATAAAAAAGGCAGCCAAAGCTGCAATCACTCACACGGGCAAGTGTGAGTGCAATCCTGGGGGGGATGGTATCTTATCTTGCTTCTGGGATATCAGCGTTTAAATGACATGGGGATGGTACATAAATAATAAAAATGTGTATACAGGATAATACTCACACGGCCTCGTGTGAGCAGGCACACATAAAAATATCCTTTTGTTCTATTTGGGTTCCCAGTGTTAACTCCCAAAAGTGGGAAGTATAACAGGTAGCCCCTCCTTGGTGATGATGTGGAAATGAAAAAAGTCAGAGTTAAAACAGACTAAAGTTTATTTAGCCATACGTGGCACTTAAAAACATATCATGAAGTTAGATATAAAACCAGCAACCTGAAAACAACCAGAAAATAACCAGAAAATAAAGATAAATAGATAAAAAGATCAGCCAGTCACTCGGAGATGGATCGTGAGTCCGTGGGGTGCAGCTAACAGTGTCCGCGTCCAGAAATAGCGCTGCTTCCTCTGGATTCACTCCTTGACGGTGGCAGTGTAGGTACAAAATTGCTTAGTAGAAAGAGCAACGCGATTCGCCCGTTTATGGGCTTCCTCATGGTCCTCAGACGGAGGCTGAGGAAGCCCATAAACGGGCGAAACGCGTTGCTCTTTCTACTAAGCAATTTTGTACCTACACAGCCACCGTCAAGGAGTTAATCCAGAGGAAGCAGCGCTATTTCCGGACGCGGACACTGTTAGCTGCACCCCACGGACTCACGATCCATCTCCGAGTGACTGGCTGATCTTTTTATCTATTTATCTTTATTTTCTGGGTATTTTCTGGTTGTTTCCATGTTGCTGGTTTTATATCTAACTTCATGATATGTTTTTAAGTGCCACGTATGGCTAAATAAACTGCAGTCTGTTTTAACTCGGACTTTTTTCATTTCCACATCATCACCAAGGAGGGGCTACCTGTTATACTTCCCACTTTTGGGAGTTAACACTGGGAACCCAAATAGAACAAAAGGATATTTTTATGTGTGCCTGCTCACACGAGGCCGTGAGTATTATCCTGTATACACATTTTATTATTTATGTACCATCCCCATGTCATTTAAACGCTGATATCCCAGAAGCAAGATAAGATACCATCCCCCCCAGGATTGCACTCACACTTGCCCGTGTGAGTGATTGCAGCTTTGGCTGCCTTTTTTTTATCATAGTCTGTGTTTTTATCTTTTCCCTCACATATCTGTTTTTATGTTCATTTTGCTCTGAGGGGGAAACTACCACTGCAAGTGGTCGGCGAACGCAAGAAGAGAACAAGACCTGAAGAGAAGGAAGAAGGAAAACCTTTCCAGCAGAGGAAAGAAAAAAGAAAAACGTAAAGATACCTTGATGGGAAAGCATTTACACAAGGCCGTGTAAGTGTTTTTGTATATTTTCACTACACCCACTTTCACCATTTAGAGGCTAAACATACTACAGTAGGGATCCTCACCCTGTGCTCCCCCTTATTTTCTGTATCTCAATTAGTGGCTCAGTCATACTGAGCCACTAATTGAGCCAGCTGTGCTGAAGTAGGGATAGCCTAAAAATCTGGCCTGTTTGCGGCCCTCAAGGACTGGAGTTGTGCAGGCCTGCACTAAGGCCTTGAGGCCATTTTTTAACGTACCTGCTCTAAATAGCTCAAAACTGCCACAGTGTACGGTTTGCTTTTTTCCCCCCTGCTAGCGTTCTGAACCTCTCCGTTAGCTAGCTGATAGAAAAAAAAAGCCGCCTGTAACATTTGCATGGACATTTGCTATCTCCATGCAAGACTGTTACAGGCGATCGTACACTAAATAAATACATTTTAATTATAGTGTACATGAGCAGGGGGTCTCCCGAGCTGAACCGCATTGGTTTCAGGTCTGAGGACCCCTACTTCTGGAGTTACAGGCCCCGTTATGGGGTGCCGGTATCCACTGTAATTTTAAAGCTTCCGCGTCACGTGGCCGGGAAATGTACATTCAGCAGGGGATACCGGCACCCCATAAAGGGGCCTGTAACTCCTGAAGAAGGGGGTCCCCGGACCTGAAACCAATGCTGTTCAGCTCCGAGGACCCCATGCTCATTGACAGTATTATTAAAGCAAACGTAAGCATTCATTTTTATATATGTTCATTTACACGCTAAGGCAATGATGGTCCCCTGAGCTTCATGTATGTCCCCTTATTTTTCTGGGGTATATGTGGGAGAGACCATGGAAGGAGTGAATCCATGTAATATAATTTTCTTGTCAATTACAGTGTGTGTCATTATTTTTGGGTTGGGACATGGCAGTGTAGTGGTTAAATTCTGAAATGCTGACGTCGTCAATTTAGGCAATCACCTGAAAACAATAGTAATCACACTTGTGGCCAACTATTTGGGAGGGATACCCTATATACAGCGTCCATTTTGTTCATTTAGTGTGGGTGTTGTTGTGAGGAGAGATAGAGTCGAGTTGGTGGTAGTAGTTGGAGAGAGTTGGAGAGAGTTGGTGATTTGTTGGCGAATATTGAGTGAGTTGTCTTGTGTTATTATATTTTGTTTATCTACTTTTTTGTATTGTTAGTGTGATTGAACTTTGTTAGTGTGTAATTTTTCTTTATATTGTTTCTTGTGAGTGAGTCAAATAGAGAGGATGAGTGGACATGGGAGTGGACGTGGGAGTGGATGTGGGAGTGGTGTGGTGGCTGGTGGGAGTGGTGTGGTGGCTGGTGGGAGTGGGGGTGTGGGGAGCGTGGGAGTGGGGGTGCGGTGGAGCGTTGGAGTGGGGGTGCAGTGGAGCATGGGAGTGGGGGTGCGGTGGCTGGTGGGAGTGGGGGAGTGTTGGAGCATGGGAGTGGGGGTGCGGTGGCTGGTGGGGATGCGGTGGCTGGTGGGAGTGGAGTAAGACGTCGTGCCAGGGCAGGTACGTCCCGTGATGACACTCCAGGTGGTGGAGTGCAGGTGGATGAGGGTAGCAGGACTACTGGACTGGGAGAGAGGGACACTGTTCACCATACAAACAGTGATGATGATGATGATGGAAGTGATGAGGGGCCATCAACAAGCCAGGCGCGGCCGTAGGGCCTAAGAAACCCCCGCTTTACACATCGCGAAAATGACATCCTGGTTGAAAGTGTCATGGATTCCTATGACCAACTCTATGGATCATTAGCATGTAAGTTTTGTATTTTAATTATTCGAGAACAATATATACATTAGGTTGTATATGCCGCATTCTCATGTATTAACTATATTTCACATGTGTAAGTTGTGGGGTGCTGTGGAACAATGAAGGGACCTCTAATCTGTCTTAAGTACATATAGAACATAAAAAGTGTTGTCCACACTCATAATGAATACTAAACAATGAACGATACTTTAAATGATGATATATATGAATGACTCAAAGTGAGGGTCATTCATTATCAATGTGCCTACAAAATTTCATCACATACAATTAACTGAAGGGTGAGGGATGGGGAAGGAAGGGTGAAAATTGTCATTATGAAAAAGTATGGTATATGATAAACACATCCCTAAGAGGGAAGGAAGTGGTTTAGATGAGATGAAGGGGAACGCGACGTTTCGTGCTCACTTACCCCTTTTACAGGCAGATTATCATAGTCAGCACAAAAGTGGGACTATGTTTCTTACCCACTCCCTCACACTAATTTCATCACATTGTTAAAATAAATGGTATTAAGATGCCATTACTGTTTATTCAAGACATGCCTAACGTTACATACAGTTGTTAAACATGTATGCTGTAACGGAGGTGTGCAGCTGATTGTTCACATGTAATTTGTCACGAATGCGCGCATGACCTAAACTAATAGGTGTCTGTAATTAGAGGGACATGTTATAATTGTTACAATATTAACATACAGTATGATTTAAATACTGAAATTGATATGAACACTGTTACATATACACAGGTAAAACCAAGACCAGTGTGAAGTCAAAATTGTGGGGCCAGATAGGCCGAGCTGTCTCATCAGCTGGTGTCTTTCCAAGGACATCAGAGACGTGTAAAAAAAGATTTGGGGACATGAAACATAGGCTCAAGAATAAGATGGCACAGGCCAGACGCATCACAAGTGGGACAGGAGGGGGACCTCCAGCATCAGTGAAGTTACAGTCTTACGAGGAAAATATGTTATCAATTATGACTCCCCGCCTTATATTTGTAATTGGAGGGAACAGAGATATTGGGCCAGCTCTTTCACATTCGACACCAGGTGAGTCGTATGCTATGAGATCAATATTTACTTGAGAAATGCAAGCATTTGAAAATAAAACTACAATAATCTGTTTAGATGTGAAACTGAAATGTCAACATTACACATGTCCTTATTCATTTATGTCAAATATGCTTTTTATGTACAGTAAAGCTGCAGTTCAATAATTATCCTGCATGTGTGTTTTTGGATAGCAATCACTAGTGTACTGACCATAAATACTTGTAGCATGTTCAGTTTTAAACAAAACTACTTGTAAATAACAATTGTATTTGAGTTGAACAAGCATGCTTGTTGCTCTTGTTCATGTTTGAACCATTCACATTAAGCATATTTAAATATGTCGTCAAACACCGCACATCAATACAAGGACAAATATAATTTCGCTACCTATGCAGTTGTTTCTTTAATTAGAGATTGCACACAAACTATTGCCGTTACAAAATTTAAATACCAAAAACATAAACAGGACATTGAACTGCAGCTTTAACTGATGCACATCTCCAAATTTTCTACAAAACATATGTGCATTAACATAGTATTGCAACCAAATGACTTGTACCGGCGCTAATAGACACCTTATTGTAATTAAGTGCAATAACAGAATGCAATACTTAAGAGCGGTGTGTATCCCAGAAGAACACACTTCTCCACCTTCCAAGGAATATGTACAGATTCCTTACATAAGTAGTCTTGATCCACGGGGGGGGGGGGGGGAAGGGAGCGGTATTCTCAGGAACACACCCAAAAAATAAAAAAATATACACAATAATGGTGCAGTATATTAAGGCAAAAGGGAATGGGTGAATCTTGGCTCTAATGCAATTCCTACTTACAGCAGGTAAGATTTAAGCAGGCAGTGGTCTGACTCTGTCAGGATGATGTAGGTGTAGGGTTAACACAGAGAGGGGAACTTCATAGTAGATAACTTCATGCGGGATACTCTCAAGGTATAACAGCTCAGATTCACGCAGAATAACATAGGAAAGAGAGACGGACCATAGTGTTACACCAGCGATCGGCTGAGACTCATCTTCCCTGCTCTCCACCGGATGTCATCACCCGTGCTGCCGGAAGTGACGTCAGACGCCATACCGCGACGGGGAGGTAGAAGCTAAGGGAAGACATCCAGCCAGCCAGCTCACCATCGCCAAAAAAGCCCTCTACTGTCTCACGAAACTGCTACGTGAATATCTTTCAAGTACTTATTTTAAGTACGTTTGTGCACCTTGCTTGATGGGATAAAATCTGTACTTTATGATCTATACTATGGTCCGTCCCTCTTTCCTATGTTATTCTGCGTGAATCTGAGCTGTTATACCTTGAGAGTATACCGCATGAAGTTATCTACTATCAAGTTCCCCTCTCTGTGTTAACCCTACACCTACATCAGGATGTTCCTGTACACTTTAAGGGGGTCATGCACTAAGCAGTGATAAGTGCTTTTAAGTGAGATAACTGCCTTTATAGCGTGATACTGCCTGATGTGAGATTCACAAAGCAGTGATAACACTGCAGTATCGTGCTATAATGGCATTTTTTCCCACTTAAAAGCACTTATCACTGCTTTGTAAATCTCATAGCAGACAGTATCACGCTATAAAGGCATTTATCTCACTTAAAAGACTTATCACTGCTTTGTGAATTTCACAGTTGGCAATATCACGCTATAATGTTTTTTTATCTCACTTAAAAGCACTTATCACTGCTTAGTGCATAACCCCCTAAGTGTGACATGCCTTAACTCACTGTTTTACATGTGAGTATAATGTGTGCGGATTACTGCATAAACTGCGTATTTTGCCATACAGTGCTGTACTATTTTCTCAATTCTCTTCTTTTTACATATATGGTTTCCCACTCCCTTACTACATCCATACTTACATTACCCCCTAATACATTCGTAAACAATGCCCCAATCCATTCTTACACTTCCCTCCAAATACATTTTTACTCTACCCCCCAAATACGTACACTACTTTCCCCAAATTCATACCTATATTACCCCCCAAATACAATCTTACACTACCCCCAATACATACTTACAATAACCCCCAAATACATTCTTACACTACAATTCCCCAAATAAATACTTACATTATCCCCCCCTCCCATAAATACATTCTAACACTAAACCCCCAAATACATTCTTACACTTACCTTGGGGATGGTCTCTCTCCCGAGCTGCTGTGGGCCTGCTTCTCTCCTATGCTGCTGCGACACTCTCTAGCTCTCCTGCGCTGGGCCTATCTTACCCTCCCGCGCCAGGCCTCTCTCACTCTCCCACACCGAACCTCTCCTGCTGGTGGCTGAAAGGGGCCTAGCCGGCTGGCACTGAGAATTGGGCCCGGCAAGAAGTTGGACCAACTTGTGTGTCTGGGTGCCGGGACTCTGGTTGCTGCCGGCTTTTCCACGCTGTACTGCGGGCCTGGCTCTCTCCTTAACTTTCGGTGCATGCCAGAAGCTGGACTCAACAAGAAGCCACAACATCATTAGGGGTATAATGTTGCGACTTCCTATTGAACAATACTGGAAGCCATGTTTGAATTTACAGCAAAAACCCCAGCAACAAAGGGGTGTATATATATATTTATATATATATATATATATATATATATATATATATATATATATATATATATATATATCAGGTAATAAAGAACCATAGGCACTCCATCTGAATAGAAAAAATGGGTGCAAATCCTGTACAAATAAATAGGCAATACGATACCGCACGTGGACGAATATCAGAGGCAGCACTCCAAAAGAATATCAAAAATACTGTATTATTCAACAAAACATCATATCCAACGTTTCGGTCCTCAAACGGGACCTTTGTCAAAGTGATGATTAACAGAGTGAACTAAGAACACATATAAATACCCCCAAAAACCCCAAAATCAACAAGTGCAGCATATAAATTGATTAAAACAAAAATCACATCCATAATTTTAAACCCCTGTGTCCTGTCAGTGTATCAGCCTTCTCTGCAACTCCTGTTTACTTCCTGATATATCAAACGCATGTGCTGCACATACACAAGTAAATGGTTAATTAGCAGTGCTGCTAGTCTAAGAAACAAGTCAAATAACACTACACATCTAAAGACTACATATATGAAATGAGAATGGTCTCTAGCTATAAGGAGCAAGCAGGACACACCAACTAATGAAATAAATAACTATATCAAATTAATGAATAACATTATAGGAGTCTAAATAGATGACCATATGCAGCACTTAAAATTAAAACACCCAATATCAAAGTGAGAAAACATACTAAATGTGAACATATATAATGATGTGTACTGACCAAAAGATTAATAATAAATAACTGAAATAACACAAATCATTACTGCAACTTATACTAACCATCAAAATAAATCATACGTTTGTCTATAATTTGTCATATTGGAAATAGGTATCTTGTTATCAACCTAAAACACATAGAACTAAGAGTGCATCGAACAATAACAGCTGTAGCATGACCACACACCGCAATGGCAGTCATCAGCTGTCACTCAATACACATAGATAAAGTCAGTATATAACAATTAATTTCCAAAAATACCGACTTGACGTATAAAAAGTATTTCAGGTCTATCTGGTAGAACTTAATGGACATGCTGAATCATTAATAAACATAGAACAATTTATGTCATGAACTGATAATCAGAAAACCTGTAGTGTGGAATCAAAAACATGAATGGTAGATGGCATAAAGAGTGCATCTGCCAGTACTAGAAACATATCCATTAGATCATCAAGGATAATCAGTAAGAAACTTATTGGTGGTAAGCAAACGAATTGTATGCACAGACATAGTCCGGATAGCAGATGAGAAGATGTCCTATAGACTACAATCCTGGGGACGAAAAGTCACCTATTATAGATGAGAACTATCTGGACAAATTTGTTATAAAAAGCAACTCAATTGAAATTCCTCGTTTAACCCATGAGGACTTAATGTGTCCAAATTATAGATTGTTCTTGCTTCAAGTTGCAATAGGGATCTCTTGCGATCTCCTCCTCTGGATGGTGCCTTGACCTGTGCAATTGGCATACACCTCAAGGTCGCGAGGCTGGGTTTCATCTCCTTAAAGTGACGAGCCACTGGTTGCTGTGTTAAATCTTCCTTGTTATCCGCATCTGCTAAAGCCTTCCTGATTGCTGAATGATGAAGACTCAGCCGTTCCTTCAGCATACGTATCGTCTTGCCAATGTAATATAGGCCACATGGACACCTAATAAAATATATCACATATTTTGAGTCACAGTTCAAAAATTCTTTGATCTTAATCCGATGTCCTTGATGAGGATGTGGAAAAGTTTTTCCCAACACCATGTATTGGCAATTAACACAGCCACGACATTTAAACACACCAATAGGTTTATTTAACCATATATACTTCTGCCTGGGTGAGCAGTCTGTCTGGGGGAAGAGGAGAGAGTTCTTCTGCAGAGGCTGTTTCCAGATCTACTGGAGCCTGCGGTAGATGGAGGTGCTGACACCAACGTGAGAACCAGCTATCACCCCTAAAGCCTGTCCTGTCTTCTCCAACAACAAAGGCAGAACCTCAAAGCTTCTGTAAACCAGCAGGTAAACAGTACAATACACCTGATAGCCAGTGAATCTCCCAGAGGGTGGGGGAAACACTGCTACACATAAGTAGCTGCAGCTTATATTGCTGTCAATAAAACAAATGTCCCTCTAATTTGTGAGTATCAAAAGCCCTGGGTAATAGTAGATGAAAGGATTTGCATTGCATGCAAGTACAAGGTAATTTTTTAGTGCCCACATCAGTGTTGCAGAAGAATCACATATATCTCTTGCTTTTGGTTACTTGATAACTTACATTTCCATTTTATGACAGTTTTAGTAAATACTGTGAGTTTCTTATTTTCCTTTTGTTATGTAGTCATGAAATACAGTAGTTACCAGAGGGCACATATATTTTATAATGGTAAGCCATTGTCAGTCTTATTCTGATCAGTTGATCACTTGTTTACTAAAATGTTTTGCAATAACAGCTCTGCTTTCATTATTCAGTCTGCTTTGATTGATTATGTCTGCTGTACGAACACAAACTCATTTAGTGACAGAAATCCTTTGCTTAGAAAAGCATATTTCCCAGTAAGTTGATGGTATTTCAGTCATTCCAATAGCTGCTGTCACTCTTCCCAATAACAAAACATTGGATGCTATTTATTAAACTGCATATTTTGCTATGCAAAATAAGCAAAACAGAATGGAATTTCATGTGGTACAAATCTTAAGTTTTCACAGTATTTCATCTGTGCAGTAAAATTGCAGAAAAATCTCATTTGCGTGTACTGTACCCCTCAGATGTGCTCTATCTGAAGCGATGTGTGTTTTTCACATTCCCAGGCAGATGGGATATAAAAGTGAGAGAGAGAAATCTGCATGCATATTTTTGCATATATAATTATTGTATGGGTAGGTCTCACCATGAGATACATTTGGTTAACTATTGTCAATGTTATTATCCTTTTCATACTGCCCTGCAGCAGTACTATCCTTTATACACTACCGACAAGTTTAATCCGAGCAGGGCTAGTTCCACTCCCTCGGCGTGCCGCGCGTCACCGATGCGCGGTCACGCGTCATCGGGTGTCAGCGCCCCCTGCACGCGCGTCCAGGGCTCCCCGAGGGAGCCCTGGTGTCCCGCGATGTGGGGGACGGCGGCAGGGGGTTCCGGGGGACCCGGCGGACCCGGCAGCGGGAGGGAGAGCGCCCCGATCGGAGGGCGCTCTTCCGCTGCTTCGGCGCGCGCCCGGCACCCTCCGGCGCGCGCCAGGTTACTGCTGCGGCCGAGAACGGGCAAATGCTCGAATAAACTCGGCCGCAGCAGTACCAGCGTTTCCCAAACTTTTTTTTCCGTGACCCGGTTATTTTTGAACTTCTCCTTCGTGATCCACTAAAAATATTATCGCCTATACTGGCCTATAGGTAAAATAAAACAGATATGAATGTCCATACAGTTTTCATATATTCTCCCAATCCCCTCTATTCAAACCCCCCCCCATCTCCCTCTGACCTGCACAGACGCACACAGTCACTGACCTACAGACACTCACACAGACAGACATGCACAGACACACCCACTGCTGACCTGCACAGACACACACACAGCCACTGATACACGCACACAAACACAGCCACTGACACACACACGCGCACAGCCACAGGGTGAATGTTTAAGCCTTGCGAGAGGGGTTAACCACTTCATTACCAAAGCAGTTAATCCTTTTCAGGAGGTTTAAACACTGACCCCAGGGCAACTATGAAGGTGTTATTTGGTCAGTGGTGGGTGTGTAGGCCTACTGGGTGGGTAGTATGGGGGTTTAACACCTTGATTAACTTAGCAATAGTAACCGCTAAGGTAATGAAAGGGTCAACTCCTCCCGCAACCCTCTCGGCCTAACCATCGACCCTGGGGCACCTACCCCTTCACCCACCCTTTCTACCACCAACAAACTGGGCACTGCAATTTAACCCCTTCATGACCTTAGTGGTTAGCCACTAAGGTAATGAATCTGGCTATAAATGTATTTTTATTACATAGGATTGAAGTAGAGGGTCTCCGGAGCTGATATTAATGTGGGTCAGCTCCGGAAGACCCCCGGCTTCAAACCAATGTAGTAAGAATATGTTTTTCTCCTTCATATGCACATTGCGGATCCCATCTCGCCACATGTTAGGGGGCGAGATGTGAATCTGCAAGTTGTACCCATGACGTGCATCTCGGAGTTGCCTGAATGGCTCGATTTAAAAAAAATGTATGTTTGAGCATTTTTTGGGCTATTGCTTGGTTTGACATTGTTAGAGTGCTACCAATCAGGAAAAAGCAGTTTTCTAGTGAGTTTGCCATGTTATCTGAGCTCTATGAATAGCTACACATGCAAACTAGCTCAAAAAGTGCTCAAAACTGTCGATAAGTCACTTACCTGGTTTACTGAATAGGCCTCTTTATGTCTTCTTGCTAAATACTCATTCATTTTTGGCATTGAGCTTTTTAATTTTAGCAATTGGCGATGTTTGTAAGTACAGTCTCAAAAAATATAGAGACCCAATGGCTTTAGTCTTCTGTTATGCCTACACTGTTCATTTCAAGTCATGCAGAATACATATTGGTCTCTGGGTGGCTATTTATAAAGGATTGTGTCACATGTTGTTAATGCCACTTCATTTGAATTGTTATTTAAATCAGTTTTCATTTTCACCACAGTGTTACATAAAGCACATAGTGGCAAAGCTGTAGAAATATATTACAAATATCTTGGCACTTTATTCATATCAGTAGTGTGTCTATTCTTGAAGAATGTACACTTACGGTTGGCAACATTCTTAAATCCATTTGCAGATGATTTTAAAATCCCAACATTGATGCTGTTGTTTGCATTGTATTCACAAATATTTAAGGAATAGGTAATGGCTTTCTATTGTTCATACATAAAGAGGCTTATTTTTCTCTTGACAACCCAAGGTGAATGCATGTGTCAGCTGTCATTGGGTACATCAGCCAACAATGCCTGGATAAAACTGATAACCAACATAATTGTCATTGAGGCCTAAATGAGAATAAACAGATTATTTCACTGTAAGCATGCCAGAAGCAAAGATTCTATTGAATTGAAGTAATAATATAAACCTTATCAATGTTCCACTCTTGTGTATATTCCAACACTTTAAAGCCCCTGTATGTAATAACTATGATTGGTTGCAATTCATAAATCTGAGCAAGCTAAAGTTGAGGCAATAACGCAGTGTTGAAGACTTGGAACAGCACATGTTTTTTTCTTATTATTAATGAGAATTTTTATTAAGTGTAGCCGTGTCCCATACCCTGCTCCAGTGCGAGGAACTGGCCAGTTGCGCTACGGGACCTTGCACGAATAGAGGGAACAATGTGGCAGTCATTCTGGAGCTCGGTCCCTGGACAAATGTCGCTTCTGCCGCACTTCGGCCACCTATGTGGGCCACATAGTGTCCGCAGAAGGAGTGGCTACCGACCCCGCTAAGGTCGAAGCTGTGGTGAACTAGCCCAGACCAGATAATGTGGTGGAGCTATGATCCTTCCTGGGATTCTGTGGGTACTACCGAAGATCTGTAGAGGGGTACTCAAGTAAGGCCAAGGTCATCACAATCTTTTGAAGATCTACCCAGAAGAGCCTCGTCAAAATGCCTCAACCCCGCAAACACCGGGCGACAAATGGACTTCCGCCTGTTCGGGGACAAATGGATTTCCGCCTGCGAGAAGGCCTTCAGAGGGCTGAAGAAGAGTCCCTGTCTTTGCCTATGCAGACCCGGGGCAACCGTACATCCTGCATGAGGATGCTAGTTTCAACAGGCTGGGAGCGGTATTACACCAGAAATACCCTGCAGGAAGCGTATGTGAGTCGTAGCCTAACGGCGAGCGAGCAGAACTATCCAGTCCATAAACTGGAATTCCTAGCGCTCAACTGGGCTATTGTAAATAAGCTTCACGATTATCTATACAGGGTCTCCTTCGAGGTGCGAACTGACAACAACCCTTTGACATACATTTTGACCTCCGCCAAGTTTGATGCCAACAGCCACAGGTGGTTGGCTGCCCTGTCTATCAGTTTACTCTGAAGTACAAGCCTGGGCCCTTGAATATCAGAGCCGATGCCCTGTCCAGATTGCCGGTACTGAGTCCAGGGCAATGTGCTCCACAGCAGCGATAGTTGAAGACAAAGTCGCCTTCTCCGAACTCAGAGTGGTGGATTACTTGGGGTGTCAGTCAAAGGCACTTCCTGCAGCATAGTATGAGCACTCAACCTCTACTAAGATAAATAATACTATAAAGTTTAATGATATTGTGTTGATCAAAAAGAGAGACAAACAGATATCAAATATACTATGGGCCTCATGCAGAGAGCAGCGCAAAAAGCGAAAGCGGCATAAATTGGCGAATTCTGCCTTGAGAAAGGCAGAAACCGGCAAGTTTTAAAAAAAGCGCCATTTTTTTTTTTTGTTTGAAATTCGCCGCGCGGCTGGAGAGTTTCTAATCTCTCCAGTTTTTTTTTCTGCCGTATGCAGAGAGCCGCGATCGCCATCTAGTGGCTGTTCGCGCCAAAAAAATGGCGCGATTTTCAACATTTTTCCTCTCCACCAAGCAGCTGGTGCTCTGCGGCCGGTGGAGAGGAAAAAAAAAAAAAACGCAATTTTTCCCTACAACTTTCAACAGCGCTTATAGCGCTGGTTGAAACTCTCCATATGCAGAAAGGCTTGTTAATGCAGTTTTCTGCCCTTTCTGCATATGGAGAAAAAAACTCTCCAAAAAAGCTACAATTTTTCCCCCTCTCAATTCTATATAGCGCTGCTCTCTGCATGAGGCCCTTAATTTAAAACCTAATTGACGTTATGTACCAGACAGCGTCCTATCTTGGATCCCTACAATGACATAATTCAAAATCCCAGAACTATGCATACAAGAAACGGTGATACACAGGTATGTATGTTGGTGTCCGTGTTCTATATCCTATGTATATCCTACACGAGACAAGTAATAAACTAGTAGGTAGCTGTGCTTGGCAAATTTACGCCAGTAGTAAAAGGGCAGACAAATGAAGCCCAAAGAAATTGGTGAAAGGGTAATAAGTTTCTATCTATATAAAATATACAACACACAGTTCAGAATAGCGTGTGTTAAATAAGTGCTATTATTAAAACTACCTACAGAGTCCCAGATGGTACAGTATGGCAAGGGATATCCACATTGATGACAGTATTAGAGACGGCAGTTGTTTATCAACCCCCTATAATGCCTCGCCTGGACACTCAAGAGTGATGCCGGTACACGCCGAAACTAGCTAGGTTTCGGCGAGTACCAGTGTCTCTCATGAGTGATACACAAGTACTTTGTTACAATTGTAGCCAGCTAAACTAAGATGTGGGCCCTCTGATGCAGCCACTAGTGTAAGTCAGAGTACATTATTGACTACTCTGACCAAGTATCACTTTATAGCTGGCTCCTTTCATATTACCAGGGATATATATCAGGCTACTACTACACAACAAGTACTGATCAGGCGAGTCTCTATAGGGGGGTGATAAACAACTGCCGTCCCTAATAATGTCATCAATGTGGATATCCCTAGACATACCATTTGGAAACCTGTAGGAAGCCTTAATAATTGCACGTAATTAACACATGCTATTCTGAGGTTTATTGTATATATTATATAGATAGAAACGTCTTACCCTTTCACCAATGTATTAGGGCTGCATTTGTCTGCATTTTTACTATTGGCATATTGTAACACGTAGCTCACTACAAACGAAGCACGACCGCGGTGCTGAGGTAGGGAATTGAGAAACGCCAACCCACAGCCACGCGGGCGCGTCAAGGATGTAGATTGGTCGTGCAAGCAGGATCAGGGTTAGAGAGTGTAGAGTAGTCGTATATACTTGCCAGGTCAGGATTGGAGAATAGCGGATCGTTGGGGTACTTTGCCAAGTTCAGGACTGTAGAAGAGCGGATCGTCGGGGTACTTTGCCAAGGTCAGGATTGTAGAAGAGCGGATTGTCGGAGTACTTTGCCAAGGTCAGAAGTGGAGAGAAGCGGAGTCCAAGTAACTAGCAGGGTTCAGACAACAAAGGGTTAATCAGGCAGACAAGGCAAAACAAGGTATCAGGAACAGAATGCAGCAAGGCACGGTGTCACACCTTATGCTCAGCAAAGGTAAGCTGGAAGTGCAGGGTATATATAGGAGGAGGCTCCAATAGCAAGCAGGGGCGGAACCAGGAAGTGAATCGTCATAGGCTGCTGGTACATACAGGTGCGTCCAATGATGCAGCCGATCAGGTAGGAGGTTGCTTGCAGCCTGCACATGTCACAAGGTTCAGAGGGCGGGTCTTGGAGTGTGTAATACTCCCATGCCGGTTCCTTGAGACATCAGAGCGGGGGAGGAGCCTGGAACGCGCGTCACTGCCATTCTGGTGTTGTTTACCAACAGAGCGGGGACGGAGCCTACCGCTCGCATCAGCGGGGAGACTAGACGAGCGCCCACGACGTACAGCCAGATGAGGGACGCCGGAACGGCGAATCCTCACACATATATTTGCCAAGCACAGCTACCTACTAGTTTATTACACGCCTTTTGTAGGATATATGTAAGAGATGTCTGCAGAGGTTCATATAATGGAGACCGATTAGGGTGAAATTATATCTTGGCTTTATTGAGCCTATTCCTTTATCCAGGCAAAACATACACAAATAACAAAATAACAAACCCCTATCCCTTTGTAAGGGCTAACTTACAGTAGCGACATCTTTTATTCGAGTAAATGCCGGCGGCATGCCGGGATCTACCCCAGCTGCCGCCAGTCAGAAACGCGCGCCGCCGCGTTTCCCCCACGCACCCCCCCTCCACATCGCGCGCAATTACCCCCCCAAAGACACCCCGAACCCGGCTTCTACTCTGCCCCTCTGCTTCCCCGCACCCCCGCTTACCTAGATTTGAACTCCAGGGGTGTCGGGGAAGCCTGGGGAAGCCGGGGAAGACGGGGAAGCCGGGCGCGCTTGTGACCGTGACGTCACAGTGCGCCGCCACGCGCCGCGGCTACCCGCTTCCCAGCCTCATTCAGCCAGCGGCATTTGCTCGAATAAGAGCTGCCGCTGCTGTACTTCCACAGATCCTAGCTGCAAGACAGGAGGGATATTCACATCAAATTCTCAGCCTATCACCCCAAATTCTCAGGAAGTATCTTAAGCAGGTAGCCCTCCATGTAAGTCTCAGGCAGTTTCCTGGGTCCTCTGTGTCCAGGAAATATAGGTCTCGGCGGGTATGGGGGTCTTGATTTCAGCACAACGTTTGTGCTCAAGACAGTGTCTTTATGCAGGCTTCTCTGCTCTCCTTCTGTCAGCCCAAATGTGAGCTAAGGAATCTCTATCCTGTGTCTCACATGAGGCTTTTTACAGAGCTCTCATTAGTCCAGGAGCAGACTTGTTAATTGAGTGACTGCAATCAACTATCTCTCTGCTGGATTCTAAGAGATCTGAGGCTGCTTTATTTAAACAGGGATATGCCCCTGTTACATACCTCCCCTGTTTGTGGGAAGCTCGGGCTTGCCACGGCCAAAGCTCATCCTTCCACTCTCACTCGATATATCTCTGCAGCTCGAATGAGAGTAGATGGAGGAAGAGAACCCTTAGTCCCACTGGTATTGAAGCCTTTTCTCCAGGTCAGTAATGTCTCCTCAGGAAGGTGCTTGAGCTCAGCACTCTTCAGTCGCTCGAGGACTTTTCCCAAGCACAGTCTTTCTTCTGACTGCTTGGTCACCTATTTTCCCGTGTGTTGGGCGATCCTTTCATCCCTGAGTTTAGGGTGACCACCTGCATCGAGATCTGTAGCCAAATTCACGGGTAGTTGAAGCTTGGCAGAGTTTTTATCCATACCGATTGCCTCTGTTTGGTAGTCTCTGTTTGGTAGTTACCTAGTGTTGTACCTATAGAGGTGTGAACACCGAAACAGTTCTGCCTCAATCTAGCCAAAGACTGTGTCACGGTAGCCACAGGGTTATAATACACAACAAATACTCTGGGTTGAATTGAATACGACTGTGGTATACTGCACCGACACACTTTATTCGAGCAAGTACCCAGTATGTACCTGGCAGATACCTGGAATGCGCCGCTCCTCACCTCTGACAAGCCCCGTTGCGTTTGCCTTCCCAGCCTGGGTTCATGCCTGGCTGACGGGCGGCTGATCTGTTAAATGATAATGATTAGGATTTAATAGGCTGCAATGCTTCGCGTGTCTACCAGATGGCATAAATTCATGAATTGTAATGCAGTATATATATATATACTGTGCAGTATTGCAGCCAGCGGGAATAAAATGCTTCAATCCCTGCCTGGAAAATACCTCAATGCACTCGGGCAGAAAACAGTCACAAACCTCAATACACCCGGGTATACCCGAATTCGTGGGACTAGCCGAGCTCGAATAAAGTGTGTCGCCAGTGTAATAAAGAGATGTTATTCCTTAAAAGACAGATGGACACAGAATGTGGGACAAATAACAATGGAAATATATACACTTACTTGGGAAGGGGACAAATGAACTAGCCAAGGATTCAGGCTAGCAGTTCATCAGCGACAGCAGCAATTCAGATAGAATAATTAAGACAACGGGCATAGAGCTTGCAATCATTTATATGGGATTTGGGATCTATCCCTAACATTGGGACTCAGGCATTGGAGAACAATTACCTGGACCCAATTACCTTTTGCCAGCTCACGTGGGAATCAAGATAGTACCTGCCCACAGGGGGTGGGCACTCTTCTAGTCAGAGGTCCATTTCCTTAGCCCCACTCTCAAAAGTTGGCGTCTCCAAGTCTGCCATTTGGGATTCTGGACCGGGAAACTCTGACCAGAGGTGTGAAGTATGACACTTTACTTGAATAGCCATGTCCTGCTCTTTCTCCACCCTACATACTTAATCCGGGGGAGTGAGCCTTTGTTCAGTGGTTTCCCTGTAGACACACTGTCGTCCTCTGGCCATTAACATACCTCATGGGCCAGTAACTTTCGCGGGCTTTACAGTAGGCACGAAATAAGTAAAACTAACAACAATTTATACATATTAAAATACTATGTTCTGTTAATCTGAGAGGGCTGAAAATTGCCATACCCTCATGCCGGAGGCATGACTACCTGGTGGCCAAATTTCAGCCCTCCAGCTAAAACCGAACCGGAGATACTGATTTAGGTTTTATACCATTTTACACTTAGCATCTTTTTTCCCTCATGGCGGCTAATGGCGGTGACCATTACTTTACATATGAAATACCCTCCGTTCTGTTAGTCTGAGAGGGCTGGAAACTGCCATGCAATCATGCCGGAGGCATGACTACCTGGTGGCCAAATTCCAGCTCTCCAGCTATCACCGAACCTAACATCTTTTTTCCACCATTGATATCAATGGCGACGACCGTCGTGGCGGGCGCGACCCTTTATCGCGGCCATTGCCCGTCGGACCCGGTTGGGGTCGAGTGAAGGGGTTCCCACGAGCTAGGGGCAGAAATTATTTCCTCGCTAGCTGCCCCAGAACCAAAGTCATAAACTTTAATAGATGGTGAACTTGGCCGTAACCGAGTTCTCACGGCAATTCAGGGATCAAAGATTTTTCAAAGAAACAGTAGCGGTATTCGGATACTGCGGTTTGGCAGGCATCCAACATGGTTATAATGTATCCCTTAGTTCTTAGACAGCGAACTCTAGGTATTCCCTATTGAAATGCATTGCCTCCTTCATTTCAATGGGGAAGCTCCGCTCGTCCTCTCTGGCTCCATCTGCTGGTCTTTCTTGGTATAGGGCCAAAAACGGCTCAATCTCCATTGAATCCTATGGAGCTCCAATGGCGACCTATGGGACAGTGCCGGCAAATGGTGGGTGAAAAGGCGGGAAGGGGAACAAAGGGCTATAAACTTTCAAACACAGTTAACCCTTTCCCTCCCGGCCGGATCCCAGTGTTTGTGCTTGGTGTAAACCCTGTATGAGCAGGAACACATTAAAACCAAAGGGGAATACATTTTGTACGGAGGCAGTGGAATATAGACACATATTAACCATTATTACAATTAACCCCTCGTCTCCCACATGATGGTAAGGGTGGCCCGCTGGGGTGTAACCCCTTTATTACCGAGCTAGCGCCCCCCACCCCCCCAGTGACAGACTGTATCGTTCTAGCGGCTATCTTCATTGTGACGAATATGGCTTGGGCCATGGGGCCAGAGTAGCATGACTGTATTGGTATTGCGCTACTCAGTCATAATTCGGTTCTTCTTTCCTGACTTGTGTGGAAAGCCGATTGCATTGCAGATGTGCTTATAGCAACGCACAGCTTGCTTGGTTGTGATGTAGAACCTATATCTGGATTGAATCACACCAACAGCTCCCTTCATTTATTGTAGTATCTTTGCTGCAGACACTTCCTAACATTTGACTGGATTAAGATTACACACTGCTTCAAATGTTCATAATTCTTTGACATTGCATTCTTCATATGGATTGGAGAACGCAGGCTGCTTTATTCTGGCTATTTAGCCGACGAGTTTTCATTCCTCTACAAGGAGCCTGTACGGTGAGCGTTGCAGTGTTTGCGCAGTTTCATTTCTCTTTCCAACCTTGCTTGGACAAGAGCTTTGTAGTACTTCTGAATTACTCTGCAGCTTTTCTCCCTTTTAAAGATTTTAGCTCATCAGTGAGATAATCCTGTTACTAGAGCTTGGTCTGAGTGTGCATCAACGCATTCTTCATTATATTTTGGAGCTTTTCGGATTTCTTCATTCGGGCCATAGCTGCTTGCCTCAGTTTCTGGACCTTCTTGTTCTCCCTCTTGTTCCGAGTCACCTGGACTCTAAGCTTGGCCTCTAGCGATGCTCTGGTGATGCTCAGGGTAGCCTTCAGTTTCTCATGCTGCTTTGCAGGAACAATCTGGATAATCAGACATTCCTGCAGCACTTATACATCTTTAGCAGCCTGCAGATTTTCTTCATGCAGAGATCGCTGCTTCTCTTTGGCAATCTGTAGGTGTATATGCTGAGCTTGCAGTTGGTTCTGCAGTATGTGCTCTACTTTTGTGCGTTGCTCCAATGCTTCTAACTTTTCATCTTTCAGCATTGTATTTTCTCTTCTTTCAGTCTCTATAATATTCATGGCCTCCTTGTAGTCCTCCTTCCATTTACGCACTTCTGAGTTGAGACTTCTGGGCTCCTGGCGTGAGACTTCTATCTCTAGGTTGAGGGTGTGTAGCTCCTTCTGAGAGACTTTAAGATCCATACTAAGACTATAGACAGCTTTTTGAGAGATCTCAAGCTCCTCAGCGAGATTGTGAAGTTCCTTTTTAGAGACTTCCAGTTCTGTGTGACAACTGCTGATCTCTTGGTGTGAGGCATCCAATGCTATGCGGATAGTATGAACCTCATTCTGGAAGACTACCACCTGTCTATTGCAAATGTGAACCTCTTGCTGAGGGAGACTAATCTCTTTCAGTGGTTCCTCATACTTCTGTTTCAGATTAGCAATCATTCTATCAAATTGGCTCGGCTTTTCATCCATGGCGTAATAATAGCATTTGCGGTCTCTAGCTCAGTCATCCGGTTCTCTGTCAATATGTAAGCGACGCACCGTGTTCATAACTGTCCCACAGTCAAAAGCGATTGATAACAGATCACTCTGTAGGTTGGCATTAGCTTCCATCTCCTGTTCCAATCATTAATTCTGGTCACTGCTGCATGTGATTTTTTTTGTTTTGTTTCTCAGGCTGTTGCAAGAACTGTATGCAGGAAAAAGCCCAAAAACTCACAGGCAGTCTCCGAGGCCCCTTTTAAATTCAAGGCCACCTCTCATCCCAACTTCTGACACCATATGTGCAGAGGTTCATATAATTTAGACCGATTAGGGTGAAATTATAGCTCGGCTTTATTGAGCCTGTTCCTTTATCCAGGGAAAACATACAAAAACAAAAAATAACAAACACCTTTCGCTTTGAAAGGGCTAACTTACTTCCCCAGACTCTATCTGCAGGACAGGTGGGATATTCCCATTACTAGCCGATCACCCCAAAGCCTCAAGAAGTACATTAAGCAGGTGGACCTCCATGTCAGTCTGTAAGGATCCGTGAGGCTCGCTACCCTCGGCGTGCTTCTCGCTTACCTCACCCGCTGTTGGGTGCACCGCTTCCCCCGCCTTCTGCGGCATGTCACCAGGGCCATCTACCAGCCACCGGTCAATGGGCAAACTCGCGTCATGCGTGAGTATTAATATGGACTCCTCTGGCCCCACCTCTGGGTTGTGCATGTGCGGGGGCATCATTGGCGCATAACGTGCGTGTGCTCTGTGCGCAAAAGTGCTGCTTCACCAGCCTATGCCTGTGAGCCCTCCCACACCTGTCTCCTGCACCTCGTCAGCCAATCTCAGCAGACGCGACCCAACTTGCCCTGTCCTCATTGGTCCCAGTATGCCTTATATGCTCAGCCATTTCTCTGGTTCTGGTTCATCTCTGGAGCATAAACCTTCCTATGAGCGAAGTGTTCACTGCTGTCTTGCCTCCACAGTCTTGTTGTGCTTCCTGATCCTTGCTCCTTACCTTAGCTTTTCCTCTGGACTCCACTCTTCTCTTATCCTGACCTCGGCTGTGTATGACCATCCTCACCTCTCCATCCCATCCCCGGATAAGCACCTCAATGATTCACTCCTCTCCAATACTGGCCTCGGCTAAATTCCACGACGATCCGCCTCTCTCCAATCCAGGAAATTGAGTACCTCCTACGATCTGCTACTCTCCAACACTGAACTCGGCAAGTATCACTGACCATCCTGACCTCTCCTACCCCGACCCGGCTACCTTGACCAATCTACACTCCAGACGCGCCCATGCGACTGTGGGTTGGTGCTGCATTGAATCCCCACCTCGACCTCGCGGTCACGCGTTATTTGTGGTGAGCACTCTGTTACAGTATGCTCAGCCCAACAAACATGGACCCCGCTGAGGTGCGGCGAGTATTGGTATTTTATCTGGTAGTGTTAGGCCTTGCGAACAGGGGTCTGCCTTGTCGTGGCTCGCAAGCTTACTGCACCGACACACTTTATTCGAGCAAATACCCAGTATGTACCTGGCAGATACCTGGAATGCGCCGCTCCTCACCTCTGACAAGCCCCGTTGCGTTTGCCTTTCCAGCCTGGGTTCATGCCTGGCTGACGGGCGGCTGATCTGTTAAATGATAATGATTAGGATTTAATAGGCTGCAATGCTTCACGTGTCTACCAGATGGCATAAATTCATGAATTGTAATGCAGTATATATATATATACTGTGCAGTATTGCAGCCAGCGGGAATAAAATGCTTCAATCCCTGCCTGGAAAATACCTCAATGCACTCGGGCAGAAAACAGTCACAAACCTCAATACACCCGGGTATACCCGAATTCGTGGGACTAGCCGAGCTCGAATAAAGTGTGTCGCCAGTGTACATGCTTTGGCCAAAGGGTTAAACTAAATGACCCTTTTTCAAGAGAATATATAAGTATTTTACTGTGTATTTCTGTCATGTTGGATGTAGCATTGGGCTTCTCTGTCGTCTGTTGTATACATATGCCACGCTCAATAGCACTCCATTTTGACACTTACATACATATATATATTTAGTGGGGGCTCAGGGGTTCCCAAAACCCCAAAAAAGCTTGCTGGGGTTCTGGGTTTTGTCAAAGAGCCATATAGGCTCAAAACTTTGCAGATCTTTTAACTTCTGTGTAACATCTTAAGTGTCACATGTAACGTGTCTGTGGAGTTAATACTGGAATTAGAAGTGGAGGTGAAGAATACATGTAGATCTGGACTCTGCACTACAACAACACTGCTCTGATCATTTGTATTCTTCCTATTCTCCAATACCTGGGAAGTCTCTCCTCCTGCATCTCATTATGCCCTCTATGTTTCTTTTTCTACTAACTGTTTCCTCACTCTTTTTTGTAACATTTCTGTTCTCTCCAACTTCCCCACTCCCCTCCTATCCACATTTCCACAGTTCTTCATCTCACCTCCACTCCACCTATGCCTATGTCCATACACTGCACCATCATTTATACACTTCTTTCCAAACTACTTCTTTACCCCTCAATAAAAAGCATCCCCACACATGTTCTATTCACACCCTATCTCTATCTACTCCTTTCTGCTGTTTCTGGGGATATCTCTCCTAATCCTGGACGAAGCCTTATGCACACCTGCTCTCACCCACATCTCCCTGCCACCTCTTCCCCTGCTAATGGTGTTAACCTATCTGATTTAATTCTGACTAACCGTTAAAACTCACCTCACAAATCAAGCATCCCAATAGCCTGCACTCATGGCTATTGTCCCACACCTACAGTCACTCTGTAAGGGATTGGGGGACACGCGCCTCTCAGGGGTCCCCGTCACCCAGGCTCCCAGTGCGGCCGCTCATACCAGACCCCCTCCTCATGGGCTCCCTACCTCCTCTGGTCGGACGCCATGCCGCTCCTCCGCGGCGCATGCCGCATCCTCCCACACGCGGCCGGGGCGCGTGTATGGAAACCTTACATGGCGCGCGCGAACCTGATCCTCTTTGCCGTCCTCCCGCACCGCTGGCTCTGCCTCCCATCAGCTACAGGCTGTCTCCACCACTCACCTGGCTGAGTCCCACTCTGGGCACCTGAACCTATCCCTGGGCTTGCTCAGACAGGCCTCCGCTTCACCTCTTGCTCTCATTGTTCCTCCTGCATATATAACCCCAGTCTGCCCTCTCCTTCCTCTCTCTGCATAGTTCTTCTGTGACTTCGGTTGTTCGGTCGTCTATGCCTGGCTCTCTTCTGTATTACAGCTCTAGTTCCTGTCCCTGCCCCCGTTGGATACCCTTGGATTTGATCTTGGCTCTCGTTGACTTCGTGTACCTCGCTACTCCCTGGACTCGGCTTTGGACCTTACTCTGCTGCTCTCTCCTGCCCCTGATTTACGGCTCTCGGATCTCTACCCTCGGACTTCTGGCATCCCGGACACAGCAAGTATCAAGTTAACCCTTTCTCACGAGGCCCGGCAAACGCATCATCCCACACTCCGGGCATGCCCTCACTGCTGTGGGTGCGTGTTATACCCTTACCCACCTCAGTATTGGGAACTGGCCAGGTCTGCGGGCATTCAGGCGTTACACACTCCTACCAACCATTTGGCCAAGCATTGTCATCTACAGCACTTATTCCCTCACCTGCTGTCTCTGTAAGTCTCCAACAAGCGACAGAGAAGCCCAATGCTACATCCAATATGGCAAAAATACAGAGTATAATACTTACAATATATATTCTCTTGAAAAGGGTCATTTAGTTTAACCCTGTTGGAGGATAGTGGCCCCTCCTTCACAAGGTTTTAAGATCACCCCTTCCCACTTCCTAAGTCAGCAGGTCTTTTTCATTCTACTGGATATAGATCCAGAGTTGGTCTTTCTCCCTCCTAATAGAGGTAAATGAGAATTTTATTCCTAATAGAGGTATATTAGTATTTTATCTGTAGTGTTAAGACCTGCGAACTGGGTCTGCCTTGTCGTAGCTTGCAGGCTTACAATGCTTTGGCCAAAGGGTTAAACTAAATGACCCTTTTTCAAGAGAATATATACTGTAAGTATTTTACTGTGTATTTTTATCATATTGGATGTAGCATTGGGCTTGTCTGTCGCTTGTTGTATACATTTGCCATTCTCAATAGCTCTCCTTTTTGACACTTATATACATATATATATTTTGTGGGGGCTCAGGGGTTCTTAAAATGAGCTTGCTTGGGTTCTGTGTGTTTTCTGTAAGTCTCCCATCATACCACTTAGATTGTAAGCTTTTCGGGGCAGGGATTTCCTTTCCAATTGTCGTATTTTGCTGCACTTATTGTATTATTATAATTCCTGGTACTGTATTCTTTGTGAAGAGCTGAATACACTTTAGGCGCTATAAAAATAAAGACATACATACTGTACATACATACGTCTGTAGTATTGCATTAAAATGAAAAAATATATATATACTTGGCGAGGGCTGTGGCCTTTTTGGACAATCTTTTCCTGAGCTGACTATATATTCCTGGTTCATCCATTTGCACCCCAGATAGATAAGTAGATTGGTCTTCTTTTCAATTTTGATTCCCCCCAATTTTTTTTTTTTTTAGTTTATACAGTATCTACAGCTAATTGCATTCAGAGAATCAACTATGCCATTATTCATAATCAGCAGGAGATGCTGAAAATTCATGGAATACTATTTTGGAACATCTGCCACCTGGTGAAGATGGCAGACAATACCCCTGTCAGGCTGTGGCAGCCTCTATACAGCAAACCAACTGGCTTGTGTCATACAGTCATCAAGGTCATTTGCCCACCTCCCAACTAACCACACTTTCAGTCTCCAGTGGGATGTTTTTCCCCTAATTGAGTGGGGGTTTGGTTCAGAGCTTGCAGGGATTGTGTGTTTGTTAATTGCCAACTGATGATCACAGTTGTTTGGAGGTTAGTGACCCCTCGTCCCTGTTTCATAGCTCGCCCTTCCCCCTTTTTAAGTAGTACAGAGGGAAAAAAATCAGAGCAGTACAACTGGAAAACACGTTGAGAAAAGAGTACAGAGAAGTGTGTCCCCATAAAAAATAAATTTATTGAGTCATGTTAAAAAACAAACGCATACACACCACCTGCGCGTTTCACCTCCATTTTTTAACATGACCCAATAAATTCATTTTCTATGGGAACGTATTTCTCTGTACTCTTTTTTTTTTTTTTCAAATAAATTTCCACTTGTAGTGTTCTGCTTTTTCTCTCTCTATCTCTTGCAATCTATATTAGTGGACTGCCCACCGAGTACCCTAGGACATATGGGTATGAAGTTTGGACGCTGCATTAATGAATTGAGTACACAGTACAACTTATCTCCCTATATGGCTGAAGGAAGGTATGGTCAATTTATATACACTGTTATTTCTGGACATTGTATGTGTTAAACCTTTACTACTGTGATTTGTGAGGTTTTCCAGGCAAGAACTTTTTTCCCTACCAACTCAAACGTTATATATTAACTGAATGATATCTCAAGGGTACTTTTTGCTGGAATATATATATATATATATATATAAATATATATATATATATATATATATATATAATATCTGTGTCTGTCACTGGTTCTGAGCACTACACAATTTTCTGAATTACACTTTTTAAGTAGCAGTTTTTGTGATGCACCTGTGGTAAAATGGTCTATTAAGACATTTCTCCCTCCATTACAGAGGTAAATAAGATTTTTTTGGTACTCTTTTAGTGCTTGCGCATGGGCAGTGTATTCCCTATGGGTAGCTTTGCATTCCATTGTTGAGACGCATCACCATTCCAACAGCCATGACCACCGGAGGTCTTTGCTACTTGCCTGTGACCCACGCATGCGCATTACATATGTTTAGTACACGCGAAGACTCTTGGGAGTTACAGACAGCGCTGAGACAATGGAGGATAGTTCCCACAGCAGACTGTTAGCACGTTATTGCTTTTGATATTCCCTTTATGCTTGCACATGCGCAGTGCTTGTTTTGTGTTCCACTATTGACACGCATGACCATTCTAGCTCATGACCGCCGGAGGTCCCTGGTATTAACCTTTGACCCGCGCATTGGCATTACATGCGTTTCATATACCCGGATGCTTACAGGAGCTGCAGACAATGCAGATACACTGGCATGTCACAGGGGTGTAACATTATGGATGAGATTTTTGCTTTAAGTAGTTTATATGTTGCACCTCTATATTTTGGGGGTTTTGGGGGTATATATATTGGTTCTTAGTTCACTCTGTTAATCATCACCTTGACAAAGGTCCCGTTTGCGGACCGAAAGGTTGGAATGATGTCTTGTTGAATAAATACATTATTTTTGATAACCATCTGGAGTGCTGCCTCTGATATTCATCTACGTGCGGTATCGTATTGCCTATATATATATATATATATATATATATATATATATATATATATATATATATATATATATATCTGTGTCTGTCACTGGTTCTGAGCACTACACAATTTTCTGAATTACACTTTTTCAGTAGCAGTTTTTGTCATGCACCTGTGGTAAAATGGTCTATTAAGACATTTCTCCCTCCATTACAGAGGTAAATAAGATATTTTACAGTTAGTGTTAGGACCTGCATAGTGGTCATTCCTTGATGTGGCTGCACGCTTATAATGCTTTGGCCAAAGAGTTTAACTAAATGACCCTTACTTATGAGAAGAAAACAGATAATTATTTAACTATATCATTTTTCATTGGGGCTTTTTGTTTTTTTGTTGTATACAGTACATCTGATCACACCTACGAGCACTGTTTTTCACACAAATATATATATATATTGACACGCATGACCATTCTAGCTCATGACCGCCGGAGGTCCCTGGTATTAACCTTTGACCCGCGCATTGGCATTACATGCGTTTCATATACCCGGATGCTTACAGGAGCTGCAGACAATGCAGATACACTGGCATGTCACAGGGTTTAACATTATGGATGAGATTTTTGCTTTAAGTAGTTTATATGTTGCACCTCTATATTTTGGGGGTTTTGGGGGTATATATATTGGTTCTTAGTTCACTCTGTTAATCATCACCTTGACAAAGGTCCCGTTTGCGGACCGAAAGGTTGGAATGATGTCTTGTTGAATAAATACATTATTTTTGATAACCATCTGGAGTGCTGCCTCTGATATTCATCTACGTGCGGTATCGTATTGCCTATATATATATATATATATATATATATATATATATATATATATATATATATATATATATATATATATCTGTGTCTGTCACTGGTTCTGAGCACTACACAATTTTCTGAATTACACTTTTTCAGTAGCAGTTTTTGTCATGCACCTGTGGTAAAATGGTCTATTAAGACATTTCTCCCTCCATTACAGAGGTAAATAAGATATTTTACAGTTAGTGTTAGGACCTGCATAGTGGTCATTCCTTGATGTGGCTGCACGCTTATAATGCTTTGGCCAAAGAGTTTAACTAAATGACCCTTACTTATGAGAAGAAAACAGATAATTATTTAACTATATCATTTTTCATTGGGGCTTTTTGTTTTTTTGTTGTATACAGTACATCTGATCACACCTACGAGCACTGTTTTTCACACAAATATATATATATATATATATATATATATATATATATATATATATATAGCCAGGTGCAGCCCTGCCATTGGCTGTCATTACTTTATATGCTCAGCCATCACTTATCCAAGTGGGCTGAGCATAACCATTGTTATTGTGACGTAGTGCTTGCCTCAAGCTTCCTGTTCTTTCCTTGCCTTCCGCATCCTGCCTGCTATCTATTGTTGAACCTGACATCTGCTTGTACCTGAGCCTCTGCCTTCTCTGACCCTTGACCTCTGCTTGCTTTTTGAACTCCCACCTTCTATATCCCTGGACCCCGGATACACACAATGACCATCCGACTTCTCCAGCTCCAGACCACGGCAAGTATTATAACCACTCTGACCACTGTACCCTGACCCGGCTACACGACTACCACTCTGCAATCTGGACGCAGTTATGTGGTTGTAGGTCGGTGTATTCTGACATCCCCACCTCAGCCTTGCGGTCAAGTCATGTTTGTGGTGAGCACCCGTTACACAGGGCACCCAACGCGGCCATGCCCCAATGCCACCCACGAGCACAGCCCAACTGCCAGCAGCCAGGACACACCCAGACACAAAGCTCCCGCATACCTCGGGAAATCTAAAAATGTGTCCTTGCTATTGGTAAACAAGCCTAGTGTCTCGCGCATGATCACTTTACGTGACAGGAGCCTGGATGCTGTGAGTAAATGTGGAGGCAGCTCCACTTCTGTTTGGATCAGGCTGACTGCTCCATCAGCTCCATCTGCCCCTGGAAAACTAGCAAGTGACCATGGAGTAAGAGTTACAAGGGCACGCTAAAGATTACTCGCCATCTAAAATATATTTATTGTTAAGACCTGGTTTTCTTTTGCTGCTGTTTAAGTGTATGCATACCCATTCTCAACTTGTTGATGAACAAAAGTTGTGAATCTTTATTTATGTCTAATTCTGTCTTTTGAACAGTTTCCTTCTGGGAGCTTTGCTGCATAATAAAACCTAACTATACCTAAGGTCGGAACAATAATCCTCTGATTTACTGATGTACTGAACTCCAGAACTTTACAAAGATTCAAACGCATATTTCATTCCAAGAGTGAAGTAAGCCCAAATGTTGTCAAACATACCTACCTATACATCAATTTATAAAATGCTGCTACTTTTGTTTTATCCTAGGCAAATTAGTCATTTTAAGACAGATGTTTCCTCTTGTAAAACATGGTGTGCTTGAAGTATGATAAACTAAACCTGTCTATTGTGCAATTTGTCTTTGTAAATTATGTAACTGTTATGGTCCTTTGAATTTTCAGTTTACTAAAGTACAAGTAGCATCCTAAAGTTTATAAGTGGCTATTTCAACTGAGACTTATATTGCATTACAATTATTTTCTAGAGTATATGACACCTCTACAATTTGTTATTTCTTAAGATTTATGAATTAAAAGAAAGTAAACATTGGTAGAAATCATGTACACTTTTTAGATAACTTTAAAAAGATACAAATATAAAATAAAGCTAAAATGTAGGTATTTGTATTTTAAGGTGATGTGCAGAATTAGCAGACTTTATTGGCCCCATTATCACATAATAAAGCATTACCACTGGAGCAAGTTTAGTGCGTTTCTTTACAGCATGATAACAGGTGCAATAACATTTGCTACATGTGTATAGCATATGGTACAATCAATGCAGAGAAGATATTTGTTACTGTTATTGTTATTTAAATGGGAGCTTCACATTTTGTTTGCAATTTAGCAATGTGAGAGTGGCTAGGAGTGGATACCTTGACATATTAAAGTCAGGCATACATTAGGTTGACTCAGCAAAATACATAATAAACTCAGATGTAGTAATGAATTGAAAGTCCAAGATACGATTTGTTTCCCAGTATTCTATACACTGAAATACAAATAGCAGAGAATGAGCTAAATTATGACAGCAACATGTGTTGGCACATCCCATATGAGGAATAAGTAAGATTCCTCCAGTGGATTTTTTAAATTAAAGACTGCTCACAAAACTTCTAAATGCTTCCAACAAAGCTAGTGATGCATTTCTTTTTTGCAATATTAATGGAGGAAATTAACCATCTTGACTAGATGTGGCCACAGACTCATCAAGCCATAGCATTATACATTTATCATCTTGGTAACAAACTGTTTCACAACAACATATGAAAAAAGATCATTATTGGCCTAGCTCCTCAGACATTGACATGTAAATCAAGATATATCCAAACTTATATTATTGTTTGTTTTTCCCATAACATTGTTATAACTACATGCTGTGTACGAGACAGTTTGTCTCCATACTTACTAAATGTTCAGTCAATTTGAATACACTTTCACAGATCTTTGCAGTATACATTGTGGTCTGTTTGTGGCGGTAAGCAGATTTTGATTTTAAATATTACCTGTATTAACATTCCATGGCTTACTGTATATATACTGTATATTCAAGCTGAATTCACTAAATGGTGATAAACAAGTACCCTTATATACAGTGGTGTGAAAAAGAAAGTACACCCTCTTTGAATTCTATGGTTTTACATATCAGGACATAATAACAATCGTAAAACAAAAAAATGTGAGGCGCTTCTAATAAAGGTGTAATAAATAAATAAATAAATAAATATATAGTGATTAATATCAATAATAAGTGCAATAGTAATTGCTTTTTTGAATATATTGAGAGTGAACATACAATGTTGCACTAAAGGTGTCGTTTTTTTCACCGAGGGTTTGGTTCTGCTGACATCAGGGAGTTTACATCAAGAAAGACCCCCCTGCATACTTCTGAGTCTACATATTGCATTTATTGCTATCCAATGCTGTATTTCCACTGGGAAAATGTGAGTTCCCAATCATGATTCCTGTTTAGATTGCTATATTTGTTTAGACATACCACACTATTATATATTTTTCCTTACATATGGTGAAACCTGCGCTCCCCACAAGCTTCTCCCCACCATCCATAATAACAATCATCTGTTCCTTAGCAGGTCTTAAAATTAGGTAAATACAACCTCAGATGAACAACAACACATGACATATTACACCGTGTCATCATTTATTTAACAAAAATTAAACCAAAATGGAGAAGCCATGTGTGAAAAGCTAAGTACACCTTATGATTCAATAGCTTGTAGAACCACCTTTAGCAGCAATAATGTGAAGTAATCGTTTTCTGTATGACTTTATCAGTCTCTCACATCGTTGTGGAAGAATTTTGTCCCACTCTTCTTTACAATGTTGCTTCAGTTCATTGAGGTTTGTGGGCATTTGTTAAAGCTCTCTTAAGGTCCAGCCACAGCATTTCAATCGGGTCGAGGTCTTGACTTTGACTGGGCCATTGCAACACCTTGATTCTATTCTTTTTCAGCCATTCTGTTGTAGATTTGCTGGTGTGCTTGGGATCATTGTCCTGTTGCATGACCCAATTTCGGCCAAGCTTTAGCTGTCGGACAGATGGCCTCACATTTGACTCTAGAATACTTTGGTATACAGAGGAGTTCATGGTCAACTCAATGACTGCAAGGTTCCCAGGTCCTGTGGCTGCAAAACAAGCCAAAATCATCACCCCTCCACCACCATGCTTGACAGTTGGTATGAGGTGTTTGTGCTGATATGCTGTGTTTCGCCAAACGTGGTGCTGTGCATTATGGCCAAACATCTCCACTTTGGTCTCGTCTGTCCAAAGGACATTGTTCCAGAAGTCTTGTGGTTTGTTCAGATACAACTTTGCAAACCTAAGCCGTGCTGCCATGTTCTTTTTAGAGAGAAGAGGCTTTCTCCTGGCAACACTTACAAACAAACCCTACTTGTTCAGTCTTTTTCTAATTGTACTGTCATGAACTTTAACATTTAACATGTGAAAGAATTACCGAAGTACAGCCGCTCCGTGCATCCTCTCGAGCACCACCGCGTCGAGAAATCCTCATAACCGGCAGGGGATGGATTTTTTTTTGTCAAAAAGAAAGATGATACTCTAAGACCCTATATCGACTACCGAGGACTAAACAAGATCACCATTAAAAACCGCTACCCACTACCATTGATATCGGAGCTATTCAACCGTCTACAGGGATCCACCATATCCCACCATATTCACCAAATTGGACCTCCGTGGTGCCTATAACCTAGTAAGGATCCGTCAAGGAGACGAGTGGAAAACGGCATTCAACACAAGAGATGGCCACTACGAACACCTGGTCATGCCGTTCGGCCTGTGCAATGTTCCAGCGGTCTTCCAAGACTTTGTAAATGAAATATTCAGAGACCGGCTGAACAGATTCGTTATCGTTTACCTGGACGACATTTTAATTTTTCCAAGACCATCTCAGAGCATATTAACCAAGTCAAACAGGTTCTTCTACGCCTTCGTCAGCACCACCTCTACGCCAAACTGGAAAAATGCAACTTCCATCAAAAATCCACTACCTTTCTAGGATACATCATATCCGATTCGGGGTTCTCCATGGACCCCTCCAAACTGAAGACCGTCATGGACTGGTCGCTTCCCACGTCCCTCAAGGGCATCCAGAGGTTCCTAGGCTTTGCAAATTACTACAGAAAGTTTATCCACAAATTCTCTTCCATTGTCGCACCCATCACGGCTCTCACAAAGAAAGGAGCTGACTTTGTGTCCTGGCCACCTGCAGCTATCCAGTCCTTCAACGCCTTAAAGAAAGTCTTCATCTCTGCACCCATACTGATCCACCCCAATCCCAGACTACCTTTCACATTGGAGGTGGACGCATCAGACATCGGAGCCGGTGCCATTTTGTCACAGAGAGGATCACCGTCTTCAAACCTACACCCATGTGCCTTCTTCTCTAAAAAAATTCTCATCGGCACAGCAAAACTACGATGTGGGCAATAGAGAACTACTACCCATAAAAATAGCTTTAGAAGAGTGGAGACATCTACTGGAAGGGACGGAGAGTCCCATTACAATCCTCACCGACCACAAGAACCTCATGTACTTGGAAAGCGCTCAACGACTTGGAGCCCGTCAAGCCCGCTGGTCCCTATTCTTCTCTCATTTTAATTACATCATATCATTCATACCCGGTTCCAAGAACGTAAAGGCAAATGCCCTTTCCCGCCAGTTCGTAACAGAGAACAAAACCGAAGCCAAATCAGAAACCATCCTGCCTGCCAGGTTCATTATCTCCGCCAACACATTTGACATAATGGATGACATCCTGCGGGATCAAACTAACATTCCGGAAGGTCTGGAGGTCCCAGATGGATGCCTCTTCGCAGCACTTCCCTTCCACAAAAATATCTTGGAATGGGGACACTCATCAAAAAACGCCGGTCATCCTGGTACCAAAAGACCCGCAGACTTAATCACACGGACATTCTGATGGCCAGACATGCAAGGCAACATAAAGGAATTCACCAAGGCATGCACCACATGTGCAAGGAATAAGGTACCCGCAGCAAACCGCAAGGGCTCTTGAATCCCCTACCCATCCCAGACCACCCCTGGAGGTACCTATCTATGGATTTCATAGTAGAGCTGCCAAGATCCAGAGGTATGAACACTAAACTTATAGTCATAGATCGCTTCTCGAAACAGGCACATTTTATTCCACTTAAAGGCCTACCGAACTCTCCCACACTAGCGGACATATTCTGTAAGGAGATCTTCCGTCTCCACGGAACTCCCACGACCATCGTATTGGACAGATGGTCCGAGTTCGTCTCGAGATTCTGGCGGGCCTTCACAAAGAAATTGGACATCCCTGCATTTTTCATCCGGGTACCACCTGCAGACAAACGGACAGACAGAAAGGACCAATCAGTCCTTGGAGCAGTACCTGCGCTGCTTCATCGCAGACACTCAGGACAACTGGGCAGACGTTCTCCCATGGGCAGAGTTCGCCCATAATTCCCTGAGGAATGAATCCATACAGGTCTCGCCCTTCTACGTAAATTACGGTTTTCATTCGGCACGACTGCCCAACTCTTCCCCGCCTTCTGGGCTTCCTGCAGTGGACGTCCGGATCCAAGCACTGCAAAATTCATGGACCAAGATCCAGAGTAACCTAAAAGAGGCTTCCGCCAGACAGAAGACCCAGGCAGACCGCTACCGTCGCGAAACTCCAGAGCTGAGACCGGGAGACAAAGTATGGCTGTCCTCACGGAACATACGCCTAAGAGTCCCCGCATTCAAACTGGCCCCAAAATTCTTGGGTCCATTCAAGATCTTGGAAAAAATCCATCTGGTGGCATACCACCTGCAACTCTCCTCTTCAATGAGGATTCCATCCGTGTTCCATATTTCACTACTGAAACCTGCATACCGCAGCCTCCGCTTCCTCGATCCATCTCCTGCACCACCGGGTCCTCTTATCGTCCAGGGCCATCAGGAGTACGAAGTTCAGGCCGTCCTAGACTCCACGCTTTCTAAAGGGACTATCCAGTATCTCATTCACTGGAGAGGATACGGTCCCGAGGAACGATCCTGGATTCCACACCAGCAAGTCCATTCAACTGATCTCATCAAAGAGTTTCACCTGAAATACCCCCTGAAGCCTCGCAGGGTTCGCCCGGAGGTCTCCTCTGAAGGGGGGGGGGTATTGTAAGGATTACCGAAGTACAGCCGCTCTGCGCATCCCATCGAGCACCACTGCGCACGCGCGGGGTGCCTATGGACCACATTCCTTACCAGACGTGCACAGCAGGCACACGCGCCAAAATGGCATCATCCAACGCCGCAAACTCTGGCTCCGCCCCGGATCATGACGCACACTGACTGCGCGCAGAGCTCGCATGTGACACGTGCACCACGCCCCCAAGCTCCGTGTCAAGATTCATTAGATGCACTAACAGCTGCACCTGCTCATAGATGCATTCTTTAGCTGCACAAACAGCTACACCTGCTCGTTGAGCCCTGGACCTATCACAGCTACCGCGGAGGCCGCGCCCCCGCTCCACCCCCCATGGGGGCTGGCTGATCCAGCCTATATATGCTCACCAATGTTATAGGCACATTGGCTGAGCACAGATTCTTGTTACTCTGTGTTTACCCTTGCTGTTCCTGCCTTGTTCCTGTCCTGTTGCTTTGTTACAGTTTTTGATCTTCTGTGTACCGAACCGGCTTGCTTTGACTACTCCTACCTCTGGATTCTGATCTTGGCTACCTCTGACTCCTCGCTCCTCTCTAATCCTGAACTCGGCATTGCACCTCGACCACTCTCCACTCTCCAACCCTGACTTTGGCAAAAGTACCTTCTACGCTCCGGATAACTCCTACGTTGAACTCAGCAAGTATCAAGACTATTCTCACTTCTGTTACCCTGACCCGGCTTTCTCGACTACTCTGCACTCCAGACGTGGACCCTGTGCCTGTGGCTGGTGTTTGTTACTACTCCCATCTCAGTACAGGTGTCTCGTCCTGTTTGTGGTTAGCACAGCATGACAACATGCTAACTGAGGCCTGTAGAGTTTGAGATGTTACTCTTGGGTTTTTTGCAATTTCTCTGAGCATTGCACGGTCTGACCTTAGGGTGAATTTGCTGGGACGTCCACTGCTGGGAAGATTGGCAACTGTCTTGAATGTTTTCCACTTTTGAATAATCTTTCTCACTGTAGAATGATGGACTTTAAATTGTTTGGAAATGGCCTTATAACCCTTCCCAGATTTATGGGCAGCAACAATTGCTTCTCTAAGATCATTGCTGATGTCTTTCCTCCTTGGCTTAGTGTTAACACACACCTGAATGTTCCAGACCAGCAAACTGCTAAAACTTTAGCTTTTATAGAGGTGTCACACTTGCTGATGATCAATTAATCAAGTTTTTCACACATGGCTTCTCCATTTTGGCTTTTTTTTGTTAAATAAATCACGCAGTGTAAAATGTCATGTGTTGTTGTTCATCTGAGGTTGTATTTACCTAATTTTTAGACCTGCTAAGGAACAGATGATTGTTATTGTGTGTGACGATGTGCTCACCACAAACAAGATGTGACCACTCTGCTGAGGTGGGGTAATGTATATAACACCAACCCACAGCCGCGTGGGCGCTTCTGGAGTGCAGAGTAGTCGAGAAAGCCGGGTCAGGGTAACAGAAGTGAGAATAGTCTTGATACTTGCCGTGGTCAGTAGTGGAGAGGTACAGATCATTGAGGGTGCTTTAGCTGAGGTCAGGATTGGAGAGGTATGGATCGTTGAGGATGCTTTAGCTGAGGTCAGGATTGGAGAGGTATGGATCGTTGAGGGTGCTTTAGCTGAGGTCAGGATTGGAGATATGCGGATGGTCAAACGTAAGCCCGGTCAGAAAATAAGAGCGAAGTTCGAATACAGGCAGGGTCAGGCAACAAGACAAGGCAAACAAAGCTGGAACAGAACAGACTGTGGAGAAGCACATGCACAAACAGAGATTATGCTCAGCCGATGAGACTCTGGCACTGTAGAGTATTTACAGGGAGTAGTGACCAATCAGAGCAGGAGGCGTGTCACTGAGCAGGTTTCTGATAGGAAGCTTAGCTGCAAGAGGCAGGTGTGTGGAGTCTTCCTGATTAATTACTAAGAGGAAACAGGTGCGTGCTGTACAAGTGCAGTACACACATATCGCCTGATGATGATTTCACCACGGGGAGGGAACCGGGAGGCAGAGCCAGCGGAGTTGGCATTTAGGTCTGCGTGGGCGCTCCTAAAATGATGACAGACCTCAAGGTGAGGTTTGGGAACAGTGCTGGTAGATGGACATGTGGAAGGTAAGTTTTGCTTGCGCCGAGCGCATGGCACCTCACGAATCCTTACATTATGGCCTGATATGTAAAACCATAGAATTCAAAGAGGGTGTACTTTCTTTTTCACACCACTGTATGTCCTTTAGATGATGTGATTATAATGGGTATTACTACTGGACAATTAAAAAAGTTTCGACATTTTAAATTTACAGTACTTAAGGACTGCATATTTAAATTTGAAAAAAAAACTCATTGCTATAGGTCTCTTCTGCACTTTCACTTTATTACATCCTTCAGTTGAGTCTGTTTGTCATTTGCATGCTCAAAATATTTTTTATAGTTCTGCCTCACTAACGGAATGGAGCTATAGAATCTTTTATAGAACATATTTGATTCCTGTTAAACCAGCCCATAGGCAACCTGGCCAGTCAGATATTTGCTGAAAGCCGTATGAACAAGGAGCAGAGAATCTGCACATGTGGTGGAGTTGCCCTAAAATTCGCTCATTTATGAAAAAAAATCTTTAAGAGTGATATATTAGATCATATTTAAGAGAGTATATTAAAAAATATTACATACAGTAGGTAGCTGTTCCCTCTCAGCCTGAAAATGAGTAGCTTGTATTCTGACTAATTGAAGCAAGTATCCCTAGACATGCGAAAATCCTAATTAGGCATCTTATTTTTGCCATCAAAAATATATTAGCCAGAACATGGAAAAGACCCTCCACCACAATTTGTTTTTTTTTAAGTTGGTAAAAGAGTTGAATTTATTAGAAGAATGGAAAAGCTGACATATTCTCTTAAATATCAAAAATCTAAATACTTCAAAATCTGGTCTCCTTATCACAAATATGACAGAGGAGTTTAGCAATTGTTTAAAAATGATATATTGGGCTACAAATACCAAGGTCCTTCTTACAACAAATAATGTAAAGTATTAAAGTTGTAGATTAAGGTTAAAATGAAGTGCACATTATTAGTCAATTTGTCAGTACTCCTGTAAAAGTATATTGATCTCTCTGGAATGTTGACCTCTCTGGTTGCTTCTTACCTTTGTTTTATTTTTATATCAAATCTCCCTATTGTTACTGTACGTCAAGATAAGTGCAACGTCCAATTTCTACTGCAAGTGATTTTAAGATGTGAATTGAATGTTGTCTACAATGTTTGATGTGCTTTGAAAAATTATAGAAAGCAGTGAACATACAATGACATTTAAATACAAAAACAAAAAGGGATTTTGGATATTTCATGTTTGTTTCAGAAGACAATAAAACAACTTATGCATTTAGTGTAGGTATCTGCTTAAATTGAGTTTACCTTGACGGGGTTAACAGGCTTACATTATTTAATGATCAAAAGATGAAACTAAATGACTAGTTTGTTAAAAGACAGGCTCAAAATTTAGAATTTCACTTATTAATTGATAGCCAATGTGGGGGGAGCGCTGGGTTTTTGTATATGTTGTATAAAAAATGTATGGTCAATTCCCTTTCCCGAGTAGCATACTCCGTAAAGGTATTAAAAGTTATATAATCCTACTAATACATTCCTTTATAGGGATAGATCTCAGCTCATATACTGTAATTCTGTTTTACTAATTAGTATATTCAAAAGACTCTGCAATATAACGTAAGGTAATGCTATTAAATGGAATACCATGTTAAAGAAATTTTACAAAAATGCTTGTTTGCAATGATTTTCATGAGTAAATAAGGTGGTTTTATATAATACAAACCTCACATTTAACTGGTAATAATCCAAAGGAAAATAATTCAGGATTCTGTATGACTTTATTGTGATGGTTGTTCTGTATGACTTTAACTGGTAATACAATGTTATTACACTTGTTTCATAAAGAGATGAGATAGAAAGTATAGATTAACACCTTCAGTGCCCTATGGATGTACAATGTACTTCATGAATGTCTGCACCCCAGAGGCAGACATTGTACATCCTGTATTTTTCCCTTCCCTACTCCAGCTGGCAGGGCTTTACATCAGCATGGAGTATTTCATATACACTATTGAAGAGTAGATGAGATTAAATAAATATATATATTTTTAAATGGAGGGTCCCTCCTCATCTTCCCTTTGCACTCTGATTCCCCCTTTTCCCCTGTGGCTTGGGTGGAGAGGAATTGGTGATCATTGGGGTATAGAACAGAAAACCAGGCGCTTACCTTAAGCTCTAAATCAAAAATAGGAATTGAAATAAAATAAAATAAATATTGTTACCAACAAATAAGGTCTCTCTATGCAATGAAAGATGACCTAGGAGTCCCTTCTGCTTCAACCCCAAGGAGGGACCATCCAAGACCCTTAGTATATGATGAGAAACAGAAGACAGGGGGAGCAAGGGGTTAACACAATCCAAGTATCCAAAAATCTGATCGTAAATGAAAGCCCAAAAGAAGGCCGGGCCTTTTGAGGGAGAGGGGGGATAAGGAATTATATATTATAATTGGTGTCTATAATACTTAATATGTCCCGATATGTAAAACCATAGAATTCAAAGAGGGTGTACTTTCTTTTTCACACAACTGTTAGTTGCAATTAAAAAATAAATCTCACAAAACTGCAGAATGTGATTCTGTTGGCTGACCTCAGCCGGAACGCGGTGCACACAGTGTTCCCAAAAGAAAAATCTTGCGCGTTGTCATGGTTCAGAGGACATTACAGTAGAGGCAACGCTTATTCTAACATTTGCCTTAAACTAGCCGGGTTACATTCAGGGTATGTGCTGGGTATGTTCTGGGCTAGTTTGAGGCATGTTTAAGGCATTTCTGCATTGACTAACGACCCATAGGATTAACACAGCAGGGATCCCTGGCATTCCAATTCATACCTGTATACTTCTTCAACACTTTGTCTGCTTAATTCATTTAGTACCGCTGAGGTTTAGACAGAATCAAATGCTTTTTCATAATCTACAAATCGCAAAATGAGTGGTAAATAATATTCATTACTTTGAGAAATCCCTTTTTGGTTGACTTGGATGTGTTCCATTGTGTTGTATCCACTGCAAAAATAACGCTTGTTCTCTAGGCTTGGAAAATTGCAGGGTCTGTCGCATCTGATTTTTGAATATCTTAGTAAAAAATCTTGCAAGTGACTGGAAGTGACTGATTGGTATATAATTCTTGAGGTTTTCTTTGTCTCCTTTCTTATGGATGAGGATAACTATGGCATTACTCCATTGTTCTGGAATTTTCCTGTTCAAGCAGAATGTACAAGAGTTTTTCAAGGATTTATTCTACTTCGTCCCCAGCAGTTATAATTCAATCTTCCCCAGGAGCCTTCCCATTATGCGTTGATTTTATTGTCCTGTGCTATCTGTGTTCATGTACAATTTCATGTACAAGTCCTCAACTCTCTTTATCATAAGTGAAGAGAGATGTATATATGTTTGTATATACAGAGAGAAAGGGAGACATATGTATATATGTGTGTACCTATGTACAGGCATTGTGGGTATTCCCCCACTCCTCTAACCACAACAATCTGTGGGCTATATAGACCATTTATTTTGTGTATATAGAAACACAAAAAGCAGCACAACATTTTGTGGGATGCAACCCCATCCTCCTGAAAACAGTAGCTAAGAGTGAGAGACCCTGGCCAGTGAACCTGGAATTTGCGGGGCAAAATTCCTATTGGTGACATTATCATAACAAAACTAAAAACAAAAACAAGTAATTACATGTGTAGAAATGTTACAAGCGGATATTACACAGGGACAAGAGGGAAAAGAAAGAAAGAAAATAAAAAATATGCAGTGTCATATTTCAGTAGCAACCGACTATGTACTGTAATGCATCTAATTAACTATGCAGCAGAAAGCTTCATTAGTAATGTTTGATGATACATACAAAAACACTAGGGTTACTCCCAACCCACATAATTGATAATAATATCATATTGTATAGGAATCATGTTCTCTGAATGAAATAATCATTCCGTAAATCTTAAATTTATTAGGACAATAAGTAACAATAACTGCCCATTAATATAGTATATACCAAAGTATGATGAAATATAAAAAAATGTGTGTTTATAATGTTCTAGTCAACATAATCTAGAGATACACTCTGACAAGGTGTGGTAAATAACAATGAAAATATTTATACAACATATCAAACAGCAATCAAAAACTAGCAGCGC
The DNA here is from genome assembly GCF_040206685.1 of Ascaphus truei. Lineage (NCBI taxonomy): Eukaryota > Metazoa > Chordata > Amphibia > Anura > Ascaphidae > Ascaphus > Ascaphus truei. The sequence goes on along the minus strand of NC_134486.1, from coordinate 134,113,069 downwards.
TATACAAGAACATGCTAAAAAAAAATGAGAATAAACAGTATCCTGGAATATTGCTCTAAATATTTGGGCATATATACAATAGTTCAAGTATAATATTGCAAGTTTTTCTAAACATGAACAATGCATGTTGTGTTATCTGGGAAATAAAATTCACTAATTACCGTCAAGCAGAGGATAATATCACGTTGACACAAACATCACATGACACTTTGCACATCAGTATTTCTGATCTTTTCTCCAGAACTGCCTTTTTATAACAATTTTCAGTTATCATGTACCATAAATATTCCCAATCAATATTCATACAAGCAAGATGAAAATATACAATCTTATCCCCATGTGCAATGCCGTTGGAGCAACCCTCAGAAGCAGCTGCTATTGCAGTCAACATCTGTTCTGTGCAGCCCTCTTATTTCTTCCCTAGAAGTCAGGGTGGACCAAAGCTTCTGGCTGAAATATTCACAAATTATTTTTCTAAAAAGTACTAGTATTTGTTGAAGTCGTTTGTGCAATATTATAGTACTGCCAATTTCCACATTGATATAGATAAATATCGTCTAAATGGACTTAATACCAGATGTGTTCAAAACCTTATTTTTAATAATGAGTCAGGAAAATCCTACAACATACAGGCTTTAGCTAGAGTTAAATCCACAATCAAATTAGAATGATCAAAACATCATTCATAATGAGGAAGCAAGATTATTGTCCAGCCAAACCAATACTATTAGGATTTAACAAAACCAAATGTCAATGCTGCTGGCTGAAGTGAAATCAAACGAGTACACATTTCCCCAATAAACATATTCCATTTTAGAGCATATATATCAACAACCAGGGCACTACAAGTTAAGTCCTCAAGAGCAACCAACAGGTCAGGTTTTTATGCGTATTCTATTTATCATCTGATGTGTTGAAACCATAAAAATAAAGAGAGAAAGCGTTCCTCTGATGCTGCATTTTATGTAAAGCCCTGGAAAATGAAGTAATGAAAATATATTAAAATTTTTTACTTTTAATACATTCTAATAAAAAATCAAATAAAAACTACTGAGCCCTTACAGTTATCGTTTTTTTTCCCCCATATACTGTATCCTTTGTCCTATTCTAAGTTATATAAGGAAAGTAAAGCAAAGGAAATTTAAAGTCTGTAAGTGACAAGCCTAAATATTAGGACCATTACCTAATTCAGTTGCACTGTGTCCGTTCAATTCCTATAAATATAGGCTATATCTCTAGTTTTAATATCCCAAAATGGATTCCTGAAATATATGATGTCATTGTATGTAATGGCAAACACATTATTCCCTGTATCCAGTCATGTGGTTAGGATAATAGATATTGTTGAAGTATTCTAGCAACAGATTATTGTATCCAGTACAGTTAGTAACCTGAGGTAATGCTCTTGAGATTGAACATACGTAGTAAAATCCTAATTTAAGTGCCTAGGTTTAGAGACCTGTCAGCTGTATTAATTAAATGTATTTATAGAATTACTGGCCCTGTATCCCCTGCCTTTGTTGTTCTAAGGCGCCAGAGCATCCAGCGAGACCAGCCACACACTACAGTGCTGATAGTGTCCATTGAGAATGACATCACAAGTTTGTGACAGACGCACCTGATGTGCATTTTTCCAGACAACTTCATCAGGGCAGGAGCCTATAGTGTCTCTGAATGCGGTATATAATAGCCACCATGTTACTATGATAAGGATTAACGCTTACACGTCTGTCACATTTTGTTTTTAAAGCTTTCTAACTCTATTACAGGTACACAGTCCTCATGGGATTGATTCTAATAGTTTAATAATATAAAGGAATATTGTCCTGAAATGATGTTATTAGTGCATGACTTGATGTTAAATGCATAAAGTACTGTATATACTTCCTCTATCTCTATTAGAGATGCACATTTCTCTCATTCCTTTTGATAACTACGGTATTACTAAAAAATGGAATTGTAATAATTTTATAGTGTAAAGGAATATTACTTAGAGAGGATGTTATTAGTAGCCTTCATAAAAAATAAAATCGCTGGGCCGGTAACGCTGCCATTTTTTTCAGTGTATTTATCACAGCATAACACACCAACGACGACAATATATAATTTACACAAAGGGTCAATAACCTCTAAGGTGGACGTGGAGTGAGATGACGATAATAAAATACTCACACGGCCCTGTGTGAGCAGAGGTGCGTAGGGGTATCTTGTAGGTTGAAACCTGATCCTCCCAGATAGGTGGCCAGATTGGGGATGAATGTGAAATAATACAATATGGCAATAACCATGTAATACTTACACGGCCATGTGTAAGCACAGATGTGGAAAGGTTTCTGTGGGGTACATCTAGTTAACCCATCCAAGTTGATTCCAGGAGCAGGGCGCACACATCTGCTGGCAGGCAGGGTATTATATGGGGATTCCCCTTCGCGGTACTCCCGTTTAGGGCTCCTTCCCTCCCCAGTCCAGCAAGCAGGGGTAAGTGAGGCAAGATGTCAGCAGAAGGTCAGCAGTGGTGTTTAAAAAATATACGTTTATTGATCGACTTCCGGTGACGTCACCGTGAATGGAAGGGTAAGCGGAGAGCTCCAGACACCCTCCCCATAAAGCTAATAAAAAAGCACCCCAAACCGAGCGGCCCCATCCAAAAACACCTGACAGCATCCCCACAACAGTCAGGCATGACGGGGAAGAACCAGAAGAGAGCGGCGAACCCGGTAACTAAGTTTTTCCCGCCGGCACAACGTAGAAGGGCCCTCTGAATCCCAAGATGGCGACGAGGAGCACGAGGAAGCCGCGGAGGCGGCAGCCGTGCACCAGACAAGCCCTGCACAACAGGAACTTAACCCAGCCTTTTTCGAAGCTCTGCTTCTCAAAATGAGGAAAGGTTTCGTGCAAGATTTAGAGAAGGTACTCAGAGACATCAGAGCGGACATTAGCAAGTTAAGCGCGCGAACGGACGCAGTGGAGGCGCAAGTCACCTCAATTGCGGACTCACACTCCAGCCTAGAAGACAACCTAGTGCGAATGGGACACGAAATCACCGCGCTCAAAAATACAATCGAAGACCACGAAAACAGAGACCGCAGACAGAATCTGCGCTTCAGGGGAGTACCTGAGGCAATCCTGCCGGAATCTCTGCCCTCCTACCTTGAGAAGATCTTCCTAAAGCTGGTCCCCGACCTCTCTGGCCACGAACTCCTGCTAGATAGAACTCACAGAGCCCTTGGACCCAGATCAACAGACCCTAACCGCCCAAGAGACATTATAATGAAGTTCCATACTTACACAGCAAAAGAGAAGATTTCTGCAGCGGCAAGAAGGGAAGGATCTGTTAAAATGGAAGACTGCACAATACAAATCTTCAATGATCTCTCCAGATCGACGGTCCTAAAGCGACAAGGGATGAAGCCCCTCACAACCCTGCTCAGGGAACGCGATATCACCTACCGCTGGGGATTCCCCTTTAAACTGACGGTACCAAGGAAAGGGCGATTCTACACTATCACTGACCCTGATGACATCGAGGACTTCCTCAAGGCGATTGGCGGCCCCGCCCGGGGTGAGGAGGAGAGAGAGAGAAGCCCCCCCAAAACAGCGCGACCGGACATGACCGACACACCGAGGGCTTCAGAAAGAATCGCCAGTCAGAAAAGCCAGTGAACAACAGGACCGGCGAGCCACCGGCGAAACTAAAGTCTACTGCACCCTGGCAAACACACCCCCCCTCCCCTCCCCCCCCCTCTCTCCCTCACCCCCTTCAACCCTTCCCCCCCCCTCCTCCTTACCTCCGTTGCTACGGACAGAATGGCAAAATTCCCCAGCACTGACCGGCAGAGAGAGAGCCGCGGGTCCCGACCTTCACTGCCTCAGGCGAAACATCGCGAGGAAACCGGGCGCTGTGCCCATCTGCACCCCAGACTCCAGAGTTCCCGTTCCATGAGCAGGACTGCGACCCATGCTGCAGGAACCCGGCGACCTGTCACTGGAAAGAAAAGTCCACGTCCAGCTTCCCCCCCCATTAGCCATTGTTTTCCCGGAGTGAGGGGGCCCACGACTGAAGTAACGGATTTTCCCCCCCATCTGCCCCAGCAAGGACAGCGAAAGGCCGCTCACCCCCCCTCCCCCCCCCCCCCTCCGACGGCACTCCTCAAAAGACAGGTCGTATGAAAACCTTCCTTTCCCCCCCCCGTTTTTTCTGTGTTTCTCTCTCCTCCCTACCCAGATAACATATGATTGGAACTCCCTGCTGTTATGTATAGATTTGTCTCTCAAAATGTAATCTAACAAACTGTGCAATGTGGATACACATACAACGGTGGGGTACAAGGGGAAAATCCACATCTCTAAACTCCCCACCCAAAGCACCCCCCCAACCCCCCCCCATCCACTCACTTTTTACACAACATGTGAATATGATTTCCTGCTAATATGTACTAGGTTATCTAAAAAAGTAACCTAACAAACTGTGCAATGTGGATACACAAAAATGGTGGTACATAAGGGATGAAACCGCACCCCAAAGCTCCCTACCCCTCCCCACCCCCCACCCCCTCCTCACCCCCCCCCTTCCGAACCACCCCCCTTTCCCCCCCCCACTGCCCCCCCCCCTCCCCCCTCCCTCCCTCCCCCTTCTCTCCCCTCCCCCCCCTACCTAGTCCCTGCTTAGATAACATGTGAATAGAATTTCATGCTGTCATGTACTAACTCAGTTAAAAAATGCAATCTAACAAAAAGAGAAAAACGGGCACACAGAAAAAGGTTTGTGAAGAGCACCTCTTACAATTGGAAACTCAATGATTCACTGCTTAACGACCCCCAAACTGTAGACACGATTCGGCAAAAACTAGCCTTATTCTTTGAATTAAACAAAGGGTCAGTTCCCTCAGCGTCTACACTGTGGGAAGCCCACAAAGCGCAAATCAGAGGCGACCTCATATCCTTGGCATCGTATAAAAAGAAAACAAAATTAAAAATGCAAAAAGAGCTGACTGAAAAAATAATAAAGTTGGAACAACTTCACAAAAAATCCCCCTCCAAGAAAATACTCAGAATACTCGACCAGACAAGGTCCGAGTTAAAAGCGTCCCAATTGGAAGAGGTGGAAAGAAAGCTGAAATGGTCCAACCAGAAGTTTTACGATAAAGGCAATAAGGCCGACAAACTTCTGGCATCAAAACTTCGGGGCATAAAAACAAGAACCCAAATAACCAAAATACAGACTAAAGGAGGTCTCACCACCTATAATGAAAAAGAAATTGCCCAAGAATTTGCAAAATATTATTCGGAACTCTACAACCTCCACCCCCCTAGCCAAGACCCAACAGGGGTAGACTATGTCTCGCAATTCCTAGCGAGATGTAGCCTACCCTCTCTCACAGACGGGGAACTCAAAGCTCTAAATGGTAAAATCACCCAGGAGGAACTGGCACAAGCCATAAGCACCCTTAAGATAGCCAAGACCCCTGGCCCAGATGGCTTTCAAACGCCTATTATAAAAAATTTAAAGCACCCCTATCCCCCTTTCTACTCGACATGTTTAACTCCTTCCTTGAAGGAGCCCCGATCCCTGGCACAATTTCAGCGGCCAACCTAGCCATCATTCACAAGGAAGGAAGGGACCCGCTACAATGCGGTAACTACAGACCAATCTCCCTACTTAATACAGACCTAAAACTCTTTAGCAAGATCCTAGCAAACCGGTTAAACCCTATTCTCCCCAGGCTAATTCATATAGACCAGGTGGGATTTGTGTCAGGAAGACAGGCCTCTGACAACACCCGCAAAATTATTAATATCATCGACCACGTGCATCTCAATAAACTCCAAGCAATGATCCTGAGCCTTGATGCCGAGAAGGCATTTGATCGCATCAAATGGACCTTTCTAGACAAAACCCTGCTAAAATTCGGTTTCTCGGGCCCATTTTTAGCGGGGATTCGGGCACTCTACCAGAACCCCACAGCATACCTAAAACTACCAGGTGGGCAAACCAGTCCGATCCATATTCGGAACGGAACCAGACAGGGTTGTCCCCTATCCCCTCTGCTCTTCGCTATCTCAATTGAGCCCCTAGCAGCCCAAGTTAGAGCGGACCCGAACATTTCGGGTATAGCCATAGCAGACACAAACTACAAAATTTCCCTTTTCGCGGATGACGTCATTCTGACCCTAACTAATCCACATATCTCCCTTCCCAACCTGCACAAATTACTAGACGAATTCAGTCAGGCCTCAGACTATAAGTTTAACAGGGACAAGTCAGAGGCCCTGAACATTTCTCTTCCCGACAACACATGGAAACTCCTCCAGTCAAACTACAAATATAGATGGAATTCATCCCATATAAAATATCTAGGAATAAAAATCACTAAAATGTATTCCATGCTATATAAAACCAATTATCCCCTCCTACTCAGTCAAATTAAACGAGATCTCGAGACTTGGAATACATACCAGATCTCCTGGTTCGGCAGAATTGTCTCCGCCAAAATGAATATCCTCCCCCGCCTCTTATACTATTTCCAAACTCTCCCAATCCCACTAGCAGAGCTGAGAAACACACAAAAACAAATTCTGCAGTTTATCTGGAAACAGAGAAAACCCAGAGTCCCGAAGTCGGTCCTAATGACAGCAAAGACAAGAGGCGGTCTGGGTGTGCCGGACCTGATCAGATACTATCATGCGGCACAGCTTAGACAAGCAGTGGTCTGGAACAACCCACCGAGCACGGCCTGCTGGCTGCAAATGGAAGCTAATTATGTATCCCCTATTCCCCTCCCAGTACTACTATGGTCACCAGAATATAAAGACAAACAGCCCCAGAAATTGGAACTAGGAGCAATGAAATGCACGTGGTCCATCTTGATCAAAAACAGAGGGAAATATGGCCTAACTTCAGCCCCATCTCAACTCACCCCAATACTTGGGAATCCTGAATTCCCTCCAGGATGTACCCAGGCCCAAATCGGTCTATTTCAAGAACTCCATGTTAACACAGTAGCGGATCTGCTAGAGAATAACGAAGCTCTGTCCTTCCAGGAGCTCAAAAAAAAACTAATGGCCCCAAAATTCCCAATTTTTGCATTCTTACAAGTAAGACACTTCCTCAGAGCTCTGTCCCCATCCTCAAAATTCCCCTCCCTAACCAAATTTGAGTCCCTCTGCCAAGTGAGAGAATACCAAAAAGGGTTAATCACAGAAATATACAGAATAACCGAAAACTCCCTCCCCTCGCCCGCACATGCCTATATGCAAAAATGGTGTCTAGACCTGGGCATATCAATCGAACTTGAAGACTGGGAGGACATCTGGGAAGCAGCCCCCAAAACCTCAATTTGCTCAGTAACAAAAGAAAACATATATAAAATACTATTTCATTGGTACCTGACCCCGAGTAGATTGAGCCAGATCTTCCCCGGCACTACGGATGAGTGCTGGAGAGGATGTGGACAAAAGGGAGACATGGCCCACATTTGGTGGTCATGTCCGGAGATCCAGAAGTTTTGGACCAGAGTTCAGAGCTTGCTGGACGAAACTCTGGGTCTGGAGGTCCCGCTGGACCCTCTGACGTACGTGCTGGGCTACCCCACAGAAGAAATTCCAACCCCCACGACCAGACTGATATCTGCCATACTCACAGCAGCACGATGCACAGTTGCTGAATCCTGGAAACAGGTCAAAGCGCCCTCAAGAAGAGCAATAATAAATAGAATAAATGTAACCATGAACATGGAAAAACTAACAGCTATGCTCAATCAAAAAATGCCACAATTTCACAATACCTGTGAGCCCTGGCTCAGCCTTAGAACACACCCCCCAGATTAGACCCAACCACTAGAAATAACCGCCCATCTGAATAACCAACCTAACTTAACAAGAGTTCCCCAACCCCCACCCCCCCCCCCCTGCCCCCAAAAACGGTAAACAAGAGAAGAGCACCCCCGAACTACCCTCCTCCCCCCCCCCACCCGCTATCCCCATTCCACCCCCCACCACCCCCCCTCCCCCCCCTCCCTCCCCATCTTCTGTCGCTCCCAACTATCGCCCCAAACCTGTGTCTCCCCCTCCCCACCTTTTAGTATTACTAAACGAGAAAATGTTTCATTGAGACTACAAATGCTCTATACAATCAATGTTTGCAATGTTGACAATGTTAAAGTGTACACTGATTGTAACCCTTGAATGTGACAATACATGTCTGTTTCAATTGAAAGGAAAATAAAGTGTTAAAAAAAAAAAAAATATACGTTTATTAAACATTAAAATACATCCACAAAAGCACTCACATGTATATACAAATCCCCGGTACACCAACGTTGCTGTGGTTAGAAGTCGCTTCCCATGCAGCCTGCCCTCCGTGGACTTGGGAGGGAAGGAGCCCTAAATGGGAGTACCGCGAAGGGGAATCCCCACATAATACCCTGCCTGCCAGCAGATGTGTGCGCCCTGCTCCTGGAATCAACTTGGATGGGTTAACTAGATGTACCCCACAGAAACCTCTCCACATCTGTGCTTACACATGGCCGTGTAAGTATTACATGATTATTGCCATATTGTATTATTTCACATTCATCCCCAATCTGACCACCTATCTGGGAGGATCAGGTTTCAACCTACAAGATACCCCTACGCACCTCTGCTCACACATGGCCGTGTGAGTATTTTATTATCGTCATCTCACTCCCCGTCCACCTTAGAGGTTATTGACCCTTTGTGTAAATTATATATTGTCGTCGTTGGTGTGTTATGCTCTAATCCTTTGCTCCCCCTATTTTCTTCCTTTCCACATTGTACCAAGGGCTTTGGATATCCCTTTCTGGGGTTGAGCAAAGGGACTTACTAGGATTACTGTACTCCACTGTGAGAGACTCCATTTTTTGGTTTGAACTAGTAATTGATTTGTATCCTCCACCCTGACCTACTATTTCAAGGTAAGCACCCGGCTTCTGTTTGTATTTATCACAGCATTCAGAATACCCGTGCTACCAAAATGACCAAAACTGGAAAGTAGCCATTGACGTGATGTTCGCCTCTCTCAAAAAGGCTCACCCGGTGACCTACTACGATCTGGCCAGTGCATATCTCGCCAGCGATCGCAAGATTTTAATAAAAACTTTAATTCTAGTGTACGTGAGCAGGGGTCTCTGGAGCAGAACTGCATTGATAAGTCCGGGGAACCCCTGCTTCCAGAGATACAGGTCTTGTTATGGGGTGCCGGTATCTCCTATGCATCTAATTGTCTAGTGTCACGTGACCGTAGGATTTAAATGCATGGGAGATACTGGCACCCCATAACAGGGCCCGTATCTCGGGAAGCAGGGTGTCCCGGACCTCAAATCAATGAAGTTCTGTTCTGTTCTGTTCTGGAGACCTCCTGCTAATGTACACTAGTATTAATATTTTTTTTATTAAAACAGCTACAATACCTTAGCAGCTAGCCGCTAAGGCAATGAAGGGGTTAAAGTTAAACCTCAATAGCCTGTTTCTTGGGACAGAGGGGGTGGATGAAGGGGGTAGTAGTCCCAGGGTAGGTGGTTAGGCCTGTCTGGAAGGTTCCGGTAGGAGTTTACCCCTTCACTACCATAGCGGTGGAACCGCTATGGTAAGGAAGGGGTGAACCAGTCCCGCTTCCCCCCATTAGGCCTAACCACCCACCTTGGGGGTAGAGGGATTGGGTGAAGAGGGTAGTAGCCCCAAAGAAACAAAACACAACAACCCTACTACCCACCTCCTCTACCCCCAACAACCTCTCCCCTCCTAACCCAACACATACAGTACAGTAATGGGCAAAATTACTATTATCCACATATGGATAATAGCTAATTTGCCCATTATAAAATCAAACAGCCAGCCAGCATAAATAAAGTAAATAAAACTTCTACTTACCCCTACCATGATGGAGGGCACCCTCATCACTATACTCCAGGTCCATGTCCTCCGTTCGCAGCAAGAGTACAAGAAAAAATACAATTTAATGGCCCCTAACCCCATTAATCACCTTAGTGCTATTATAATTAAGGGGTTAACCCATCCTCACCTGCTACCCACCCAGGAGGCCTAACCACCCATCCTGGTATAAGTACCCCCAGCCTCTACCCATTGATTGGCACAGTGGTGCATCATACCCATATAATATGGGCAAATAATAGGGGCATGATAAGCCACTGTAGCAGTCATGGGCCAACCTATACAAAAAATCATGTATCCAAAAAATACACACAAATGAAAGAAATACACAAGCACCTATAAACCTATAACCTATACACCTATAAATCACAACAATAAAATAACTAAAAAGCCTAATAGTACACATTAATACAATACATCTACTGTCCCGGCACAGCTTATTCTAACAAAAGCCGCCGGTTAACCGAGGCTTTACTCCGGCTGGCGCTGGACTAGACCAGGCACCAGCCGCATCTCCTCCGTGCACCACCTCCAACCCCCTCCACTTGCACGCATTTTTCTCCCCCTTCCCGACCCCCAGGCTGCTCCTGCTTTGCCCCTTCGCTTCCCCGTACCCCCTCTTACCTTCTGGGGATGTCGGGGAAGCCGGGGAAGCTGGGGAAGCCAGGGAAGCTGGGGAAGCCGGGGAAGCCGGGCGCGCCACGTGGCAGTGACGTCACAGTGACGTCACAGTGACGCACGGACATGCCGCGTCACCACACGGCACGCACGCATCCTGCCATCGGGAAATGTAAGAATAAGATGTGCCGCCACTGTATCACCAAAACAGCGAAATAATTAAAATGATGTTATTCCAAAACATAAAAATAAAATTAAATCATAACCTATTCAAGAAAAGAAAGCACTAGCCAACAAATCAATTAACTAAATAAAACCACTAGCCAACAAAACAATTAATTAATTTAAACCGCTAATCAACCCTAAAATGTACTAAAAACAAGCCATCCAAATTACAAACATTTTAATCAAAACAATAAACAGAAATAGAAAAATAACAATCAATTGAAAACAAGCATTTGCCAAAAAATGCATTACCTGTCACTGTATTTATCTGTACCCTGGGCGCAGATAAATACATTAGCTGTCAATGGGCAATGAAAAACATAAAAATAAATAAATACAATCAAAAAACCTGAAAAAGTCTTCCCCCTCCGAATCCAGGCATATCAGGAGGCTCTCGACCCGCGACGTCATCACCAGCAATCCATCTCCATCCACCTTGAAGATCAACATCAGGTACTGCTGCGGCCGAGTTTATTCGAGCATTTGCCCGTTCTCGGCCGCAGCAGTAACCTGGCACGCGCCGGAGGGTGCCGGGCGCGCGCCGAAGCAGCGGAAGAGCGCCCTCCGATCGGGGCGCTCTCCCTCCCGCTGCCGGGTCCGCCGGGTCCCCCGCAACCCCCTGCCGCCGTCCCCCACATCGCGGGACACCAGGGCTCACTCGGGGAGCCCTGGACGCGCGTGCAGTTGGCGCTGGCACCCGATGACGGGTGACTGCCTCTGTTTAAAAGCTATGTTTAAAACAGCATGCATTGGCTTGAGGATTGGCTTGTGTAATATGAGCTTGAGACAAAAGGTGGCACTGAGTGCTCATTTGCATGTCATTTACCAGAATCCCTTGCTGCAGTGGAAGTGCTGTATGCTGGGTGACAATGGGGAAAGACAGGGTTGCAGACCTGTCTAAGACATGCAAATGAACATACAGTAATATTTACAGTTGCTTTATGCTTTACTGTGGAGGGTTTTTGTCACTTTTTTTACCCACCATAACCTTAATGACAGTGGTGATTACCTAGTCTAGTCTCAAACCTGCTTGCCATTAAGACCAGCCTCACACTGATGATACCCATCAAGGTTGAAACATGTATGTGAGTAGGTCTAATGGCTTTGCATCTCATCCCAGCCTCTGTTTAAAAGCTATGTTTAAAACAGCATGCATTGGCTTGAGGATTGGCTTGTGTAATACGAGCTTGAGACAAAAGGTGGCACTGAGTGCTCATTTGCATGTCATTTCCCAGAATCCCTTGCTGCAGTGGAAGCACTGTATGCTGGTGACAATGGGGAAAGACAGGGTTGCAGACCTGTCTAAGACATGCAAATTAACATACAGTAATATTTTCAGTTGCTATATATATATAGACCAATCAGTCAAATGGTAACTTCACCACTAATCCACAATTTTATCGAATAGCTGGAGGGAATTCCAATCCTCTGGTTGTGAGAATTCCCACTTGCTAGTGTCCAGACATATGTGCATCGATGTGGACAAATGACATGCTGTATAAAAGTAATAAACTCACATTTGTATGGTTCGTGTGATGTTCCTCCTCAGGTGTGTGCTTCCGTTTCTCCACGATATCCAAATGAACAAGTAAGAGGAAAGTTGGAGCACTACTAACGTACGTAGAAAAATACTGCAGCAGAGTGTGTCCCATAGAATAAAAAATATTTAATGGATCAAGGCATCAAGGCATCAACCACGTAAACGGAGCCTTGGTGGCGGGCTCCGTTTATGTGATTGATGCCTTGATCCATTAAATATTTTTTATTCTATGGGACACACTCTCCTGCAGTATTTTTCTACGTACATTAGTAGTACTCCAACTTTCCTCTTACTTGTTCGTCTTTACTCTTCCAGCTGTTGTTCGTACTGATCATCGCATTTATTCCAAGTGCCAAACGTCTCTTAATCTCAGGGGTGCAGTCGCCATCGCGATCAATTTTGGAGCCAAGGAAGATGAAATCTTTAACCACTTCTATTTCCTCATTATTGATCTTGATATTAACATTTGCATTTTTCGCTGTTGTCATGATCTTTGTCTTCTTAATGTTCATGTGCAATCCAATCTTCTCACTTTGTTCTTTGATGTCCGAGATTCTTTTTTTTTCAGCCTGCAGGGTAGTATCGTCGGCGTATCAGAGGTTGTTAATGTTTCTGCCACTTATTTTTACACCAATCTGGGACTCATCCATGCCAGATCGCCGCATGTCAGCTTCTGCGTACATGTTGAAAGCTGCTAGTGACAGGATGCATTCTTGGCATGTGCCATTTCCGATCTTGAGCCAATCCTTGTCTCTGTATGGCGTTAGAACTGTAGCTTCCTGATCTTGATAGAGTGATCTTATAAGTTCGGTCAGGTGTGGTGGTGTACCCATTTCCTTCAAGCAGGTCCAGAGCTTGTTGTGCTCAATTACATCAAATGCATTTGACTAATCTGTGAAACACATGTAGAGATCTTTCTCATACTCCCTGTTTTTTTCTATAATCCATCGAAGGTTGGAAATGTGATCACGAGTGTCTCTGCATTTGCTGAAGCCAGCTTGCATCTGGCATTTCCATATCGACAGTTGTACGCAAGCATTGTTGGATAATCTTCAGAAACATTTTGCTTGCATGTGGTATTAAAGCTATGGTGCAGTAATTCGAGCAATCCTTCGTGTCACCATTCTTCGGAATTGGGATAAATACTGCTCTTTTCCATTCTTTTGGCCACTCACACGTGCTCCATATGCATTTACATAATGCTTTTAATGCTGCCGCTGGTATGGGCTTGAGCAAGTCTGCTGGTGTGCTGTCAATTCCTGGGGCTTTTCCATTGGCTAATTGCTTCATTGCCCATACGACTTCTTTCCCTATTATATCTGGCTCCAGTTCCAGTGTCTTATTCTCCTCCATTGGATGGTTCTGATGTTCACTTTCATACAACTTCTCTGTGTATTCCTTCCACCGATCGCATATTGCTTGCTGGTCATACAATTCCTGGCCATTGCTCCCACGAACTATTGCCTTCCGAGTCTTGAATGTTGACCGTGCCTTCTTCACGTGTGTGTAGAGTTGTTGCGTATGACTTTTCCTGTTTTCTTCCTCCATCTTGTGGTACTGTTCATTCAAATTGTTCACTTTGTCCTATCTAACCTCTCTTTGGAATTCTGCATTCAGTCTTCTGAAATCTTCTCTGCTCCCATTAGCTTTGGCCTTCCTTCTCTTCTGCGATGCTGATAGTCGAATCGGAGATCCATTGGGCTGATTTCAATGGTTTCTTGAATGGGACATGTTCTAAGGCTATTACGATAATGCATGCTTTCACTTCTCCCCACAGCTCGTCTGGATGCCTCTCTTCTGTAGCGAGGAGGTCATAGTTACATCTTTACATAGTAGATGAGGTTGAAAAAAGACGTACGTCCATCAAGTTCAACCTATGCTGAATTTAGCCAACAGATACTTTATCCTATATTTATACTTACATATTGATCCAGAGGAAGGCAAACAAAAAACTCAGAGTCATACAGTATCATCCAATGATATCTCAAAAGGAGAAAAATAAATTCCTTCCTGACTCCAAGAATTGGCAATCGGATTAATCCCTGGATCAACATCCTTCCCATGTATTCTTATTTGGTATATCCCTGTATACCTTTCCTATCTAAAAATGTGTCCAACCTTTTTCTGAACAAATCTATTGTATCTGCCATCACAGTCTCCATGGGTAATGAATTCCACATTTTAACTGCCCTTACTGTAAAGAACCCTTTCCTTTGTTGCTGGTGAAATCTCCTTTCCTCCAACCTTAAGGGATGGCCAGAGTCATTAGTACTGCCCTTTGGATTAATAGTTCTTTTGAAAGCTCCTTGTATTCTCCCCGAATATATTTGTATATAGTTATCATATCCCCTCTTAGACGCCTCTTTTCTAATGTAAATAAATGTAATTTAGCTAGTCTCTCCTCATAAGTTAGATTGTCCATCCCCTTTATTAATTTGGTGGCTCTTCTTTGCACTCTCTCTAGTTCCATAATGTCTTTTCTTAGGATTGGTGCCCAAAATTGTACTCCATATTCAAGGTGTGGTCTTACTAATGCTTTGTAAAAGGGCATAATTATGTTTACTTCCCTTCCATCCATTGCCCGTTTGATGCAAGATAAGATCTTGTTTGCCTTTGCAGCTATTGCATGACTTTGGGCACTATTGCTAAGCCTGCTGTCTACAAGAACTCCTAAATCGTTCTCCATCAAGGATTCCCCCAATTTATCCCCATTTAATTTATAATTCGCCTTTTTATTCTTGCATCCCAAATGCATAACCTTACATTAATCTGTTTTAAACATTCTGTTCTTTACTTCGACGGCGTAGCTGGGGCTGATCTTGTCTGTATCGAATTTCTTTCTCATTTCTTTTATCATAAGGGGGTATTGTCTAATGTTATGGTGGAAAAAATCTAAGAGGGATCCAATAAGGAGCAAACACAAAAAAAAGCGTACACATTTCTCACAAAGAGAGACAGAGAGTCTATACACAGATTGTAAAGGGCATTGGTCTAAGGTAGAAAAACTGACAACTCGATGCCTACATTAAGACCATCGGATACGAGGCTTCTCAAACTGTGTATCCAGAAAGTTACTCACAAGTCTGCATCTCTGTCTCCACATCTCCAATGTGGCAAAACGTGTTCAATACCAGTGAAGGACAAAACTTTTGGGTCAGCCTGATCATGTAGGGAGAAATGATTAAACACATTGTGAGTAAAAACTTATCTACAGATATTCTCTATGGGGCCAATTCTAGTAACTTCGGTAAAATTACTGCCAAATCAAGCGTTTTTCAAAAAGAGTAATCGCAAGTCAGATACTGTGAGGTAGAAAAATGCCATATCACCCAGGATAGCTGTGCCTTTATCTCTGTCTTTTCTACGTTGTGCCCTTGTGATCTGCCTGCAGTCTGTAAGAGCTGCACAGAGAGAGAGCTGCATCTCCCTGCACAGCTCTTACAGGCGATCGTACTGTTTTTATTTGATTTTATTAACATATCCTTGAAGCAGGGGGTCTTCTCCTGAGCAGAAACACATTAATGTTAGCCTTGGGGACCCCCTACTTCCCGAGTTACAGGACCCGGCATGGGGTGCCAGTATCTCCGCAATGTTTAAATGTCCCGATCATGTGATGTGGAAGATTAAAACAAATCAGGAAGATACCAGCACCCCGATACCAGCACCCCAAACCGTGGCCTTTAACTCGGGAAGCAGGGGGTCCCCGAGGCTAAAATGAATGCAGTTTAGCTCTAGAGACCCCCTGCTTCAATACTGTTTTATTAAAATAAAATAAAAATAGCTTCATTCCCTTAGCGGCCAAGTGCTAAGATAATGAAGGGGTTAAAAGAGAGTACCTAGTTTGTTGGGGGTAGAGGGGGTGGGTAGTTGCCCGAGGGAGGGTGGTTAGGCCTACCGGGAAGATTGCGAGGGGTGAACCTCTTCATTACCGGTTACTATCACTATGGTAATGAAGGGGTTAACCCCTAACACTACCCACTCGAGAGAACTAACCCAACGTGCAACAACTCCCTTCACCCATCCCCACTACTCTCAATAAATATTAAAATACACTACAAAAACCAATACTATCCAATACACGCAATGATTGCCAGTTTGGTTACCTATGTCCTCAATGGGAGCAAATATAACCCCAAATCAATGAATGGGCACTCTACTAACCACCCCCTCACCCCCAACACAAACAGTACAGTAATGGGCAAAAGCCTTATTATATATATCTGGATACTAGCGCATTTGCCCATAAAAAATAAAACATTATCCAGCCAGGCCTGTGAAGTCACATTTGACTGATAAATGGTACAAGCACCAATCCGATTGGTGATGGCTTTCATATTTTTTTAATGATGTGATGTCATCTTAAAGGGAGGGAAAACAGCCAATCAGGTAACATATGCTTCCCTCCCTTTAAGATGATGTCACATCAGCAAAAAAAAATCGGAATCCTTCACATGGTACACCCACCAATCGGATTGGTGGATATACAATCTGATGCCTTTTTGAAGTGATGTGACGTCAACAAAAAGGGAAGAAAGCCAGCCAATCAGGTAGCATGCCTCCCTCCCTTTTAGATGACGTCACATCCCTTTCTGGGTCTGATGGATGCCTGACGAGGGTTCCTAAGAGGATGTATGAGTTGGTTACTTCTAATCACCACACGGCTTGAATTACTCACTAAAGTGAGTAAACATATATTATTCAAGATATCTGTTTATATTGTATTACACTATATTGTGTTTTGTTTATTTTACACATATCCTGGACGTATTTGCGCTCTGGATCCTGCTTTACATTTCTGTTTTGGACTTGGTTTGAGTGCTTTCGAGGAGCAACACTACTTCTAGTAATTAGTATGTATTCTTACATTCATTCACAAAGGGTGCTGCACTTTAATATGCAATTTTTAATACACATACAAGTGTTTATTTGAGCTCGATTATTCTTTTTTAAGGAAATGGAGGAGCAGGATTCCTCCTCTTCCATTTCCTGCTAAATGCCCCCCATGGTCACATGACCGCATTGTGCAGGAGGGGCCATGGCAGTCGGGTGCGACAACCCCTCTGGAACTCAAAGGGTTAAGTAGAATACAGGAGGTTTAAGTATGTTAATGTAGCGCTACTTCCCCGTCTGGGAGAATTACTCTGCAACAGGTTAGTGTGGTGCTAGATACCTGTTTGATTCAGGAGAGGCTGAGATTCGTGATGTTGTGGGGAAACAGATCAGGATTTAGACAGTTTCAGGCAGTAGTTCTTCTCATGGTGCTGCGACTCCAGTCACAGTAGGCTCCAGAGATCTGGAGACAGTCCCTCCTGTGACAGTCCTCTGAACATACCTCTACCCAATAGACAGTAGACTCAGGCAGGGGTATATAAAATGGGATCCTTTATTGGTGCAGCCACTGCAGTTCTTGTTACAGCGGATGCATGATGTTAATAGCAGGATCCAGGTCTTAGGATGGCCCTAGGCCACACTGGTAGGCAGGAGGTTCGTCCAGGTGCCTTAACTCTTCCCCAGCCCATAACGGGGCTGGAGGCATAGGTCTCTACCTCCGAAGGGTGAACCTGGACTGACTAACTATACATGCTTCCTCTGTAAGGCACAAAAGGGGGGAGCACCAGGTCTGCACCATTATTGACTGTACACAGACCCAGTTCAACCTCCACACCCTGTCCCTCAGAAAGGCTACTGGAGGAGGGGAAAACCCAAGATGACAGTCTGTTATAGCTGTATCTATCAGGGCTTAAATAACAGGGGGCAGTAGAATAGCCAAACCTACCATGGTTACGTTAACTAAAACTGTTACCCTGTAAGTGGAGCATGTTCCTCAAGAACGGAAAAGCTTAATCAATTCTAAGAACTATTAGTTAATATTTACATTTAATTTGAATGCAATTTATATAACTAAATATCCTTTACTGGAAGAATTTGGAGAAAATAACAAAAATAAATTATTTTAATAACAAAACCAACTGCAAAACATTTCTACTTAGGTATGCATTGCCAGACTGAGATGCACGTATTCATAGTGTTTTTACTTGGAGCACTTTGCAAAAGCAGGTGCTCGGTTAAATTCTCTAGGTAGGCGCCATAAAAAAAAAAACAGTCTGCCATATTTTACTTTTTTTGCTGCAGCAGCTTCTCAATAATTCACTCCTCAGGCTTGTATGCAATCATGAAACTGAAGGTTTTTCAGCATAGCTTGAGAGAAGTCATATACTTTTGTGAATGGCTTTATAAATCTAACTAGCAATTCTTCCTCCACAGGAGCAGCACTGACTATATTTTGAGAATGTTAGAGACATTGAAAAAGAAAATGCTACAATTCGGAATATATGTAGGAAAACTCTACTTTCTAGTATGGAAATCTAAAATGAAATGAAATCTGTTTTAATATGTGATAAATATTCACCCAGTAATTAAAATTACAGAAGAATGTACAGTTATTGTATCCTGTAAACAGGGGCATGACAAGCTAGGCAGCCATTGCAGACGCATGAGACTATGTTATGTAGAGAAATCTAACACTTCAGATTTGAAGAGCACAAAATATTACTTTACATATGTAATTTTGCTAAATGTTGACTCAAATGAGTATGCCATGTACAGATGTAAAATATGTAAAAAAAAGGAGGGATCAAAAGCTGACAACTCCCCATGTACCCTACGTACTGCACTCAGTATATATCCACCTTATTGGTGCGGTGTAAATACCCAAATACACAAATTGTAGATGACCATATGGCATCAATCACGATTAGCAACTGCTCCCATCACTGTGGAAGGACAGATGCTACTAAAAGCCATATTTGGCTAGAAAATAATAAATCTTTATTAAAATATAATGTGGACGACTCATGACTCACATAAAAATAAAAGGAATAAAAACTCCAATCGTGCAATAATAGTGATTTCCTGTCAGTATTGTATTGTATGTCTTTATTTATATAGTGCCAAATGTGTACTCAGCGCTTCACAAAGAATACAGTACAGGGAATTAAAATGATACAATAAGTGCAGCAAAATCAGACAATAGGAAAGTAGACATTATACACTTAATTGTGTGATATAACAGCTACTGTATTTTAACTACTGACAAAAGTGCTTCCCCCTCTGTGTGGTGGGTTTCTAAGTAGACGGTGTATGTCTCCTTAATGAAGGCTTACAGTTTTCGGTGCCACGCAAAACCATGTGTAAATCCCCGCCATTTATTAGCATGTTGGGGCCCCTCAAAAGCAAAATGTAGTTTTACGGCTGCTGTAGCACTCCGCAGTAGTGATGTGTATTGCTAGTGCGTCTTTAATCTAAATGCAATGTAACCCTCCCCTAAGTCCCATGCACTGTTTCAGTGTGCAAAAAACTTCAGGTGACTAAAAACTATTTTAAAGTATGAATTTAAAGCTGCAGTTGAAGCTCCCGTTTTTTTTTTACTTCAATAGTTTCATGTGAGCAATGTTTACTTACCTAAACAACTGCATAGCTGCCGGTCAATTCGTTCTCCTTCTCTTGATCGGCGAAGTTTGGCGACATCTTTAGATCTCGGGAATGTAAATGGTTGCTATAGGAACAAACATGCTTGTTAAAATAGAATACAAGAAAATTGTTCTTTCAAAGTTGTTTTTTTTTAAAACAGAAAATGCTAAAAGTATTTTTCTTACTACAGAACTGATTTATAAAAAATCACACATGCAGGATATTGCTTGAACTGCAGCTTTAATATTGAAGTAAATTAGAGCTTAGATATAAATAACAAAGACATTGTATTATTTACTAATCTTCTTACTGTAACAGGTGTTTCCCCTCCCTAAGGAAGCTTTCACTGTTACCTGTACTCCCATTGTGCTGTACCTGTGGGGCTTACAGGATTGCTGAGTGTCCGCCGATGTTAGTGGGGAAGACAGGACAGGCTTTCAGGTTATTCTCTGCTCTTTCTGGGTGCAGAGCCTCCATTTCCAGCAGGCCCCACCAGAGCTGGGTGCAGTTCCTGTAGGAAAACCATCTTGCACTCCCCCTGATAAACTGCAGTCACAGGCAGGAGTATACAAACAGCAACTGATCTTTATTGAGTACAGCCATACACAATCAACAATGCATTTCCTCTGGTCCCTAGAATCAACCCCCAGGGCTTGAGGCCTCAAAGGTCTATCCCTTGCTCCCCTTCTCCCTGGTGGAGTAAGGGGTAACATCTCCCACACCCCTGCAAGAAGGGATAGAACCACGACCCACTCCCTTGAGGGGAGAGGGTAAAACTGACTAACTGACAACTCCCAACTGTCAATTCCCAACTGCCCACTCCCAACGTTACCAGTTGCGGGGCTTCAGGTCCCAGCCCCATGTCCCTCCCCAGCCTGGCACCAAGGTCTCAGGTCACCCCCCTGTCACTCAAGGAAGCTGCCTACTACAGCAGGGTGTAGATTTAACCCTAACACTGCCTGCACTAGTATGAGGGCTTATGTGTTAGGCAGGGAAAATTAGTAGCCAAGGGGATGCACAGCTTCAAACTTCCCCTGGTGTATTCTCATGTACCCCGCTGAGAACCCAATTTACAGACTATCCCTAAATTGGATAACATAGAAACAATACATAACAGTTTATCACATAACATTTGATGACATAACAGTTGAACCGATGAGGTATGTTTGGATCCCTCCCATAACATGGAGAATCCATACCCCCTTTAATAATAATGCTTTGGGTCAGGTTTTTTAACTAACCTGCCCTCCCCGTTGGGAACAGTAGCGGAATACACTCTCTTCAGACCCTGTTCAGAGATATATTCCACCCGGTCCATGTAGATGTTTCTCCCCACCCTGCATACTCGGATGAGATAACATAATTTTTCATCATTGTAGTACCTATAAATACCGCACAGGAGGCTAAATAGTCTAGGTCCGCATTCCTCAACCACTCCTCTCTGTTGGGTAGAAAAGGGGAAATGTCCTCGGGCGCGTCACTCTGCTCCCAGCTCCACGACGTATGTTACGTGAAAAATAGAAGAGAAAGGGGAGGGCCACAATAAAAAACAACTCCAAGTTATACACACTTCTTATTTTTAGAGTGGGAAGGGAGGGGTGGTAGGGGAAAACAGGGGAAGAATGATATTGAACACACTTTTAGGGTAGAGACACACTCACATGGAATTTCTAATATCATGAGCTGGTATTCTCGCCTCAGCATGTAATGACATAGGTTGTAGATGAGGAAGTGCCCTCTGGTATCTTCCTTGACAAAAAATAAAAGGGAAAAACAAAATAGTGTAATACAATTTAATTAGACAATGGGTGCATGAGATTTAAAACTTACAAGCGACCGATATTTTCAAGCATAGAATGGAGATGTCGCCGGGCTCCACAGTATATCCCTCTCTGGGTTGCAGTGTTGCTTCTCGGCTGATCCCTGCTGGCAGAAGATCTTTGTATCTGTATATGGGGATAATTCTGGCTGCAGTATGGATACTTAAGGCCCGTGCACAGGCTATGTTCTCCTCCGGCCGCCTATCTCCTCCACAGATGTAGTCTTCAGCTTCGTTACTCCGTTGCGCGTGCGCATGCGTAGACGGCTAGATGCTGGGCCAGGATACAGGGAAAGAAAACTCCTCGCTACGGTGGCTTGGAAGGACCAAAAAACGTCAGACGCGTTTCGCCAATGCTTCCTCAGTGACGTTAGCAGAGTCAGGGTAGCTGCAGTCTTTTATATCTTGGGAGTTCTCCGGTTTAACCTTGAGTGTACTGGTTATTCTCTAGGCACTTGGGATGTTCTATATGGCTAATCTACACTGATGCACATAATATTATACATACATTTAAATTATATTTCATTTATATAAAAACAGGTGGCATGTTGGAAAACCTTTATTAATTACATGCGCCCTGTAGGAGATTGAAAATAGAAACTAAGACGGAAGAAATATTGGGCAATTAAAACTTTGTTGTGGGAGTCTGTTAATATTGATTAGAATGAACTACTTTGTGATAAAATACTATAAAAAATTGGATTAAAATTTTTGAGGGTTTAATAACAAGGGTTTCTAAAAATGCCGTCTGTTGAACAAGGTATATCACATAAAAAACTAAACAAATTAACAAACGCTTTATTTCTAATGCTGTTTTTTCAACTAATGTGCAGGGGTGTTTTTATTCTTTCTTGCTTTGGTGTGTGTGTTTCACCCTTTAAGGGAGAAATGCAGTAATCTCCATATCCAGATTTAACCCCTTGGGTGCCAGGGTTTGGAGGGTGAAAATCCAAAAGGATTCTCTTTTGTTGATTTTCTTGATGTAATCTCCTCCCCTCCAATCCGGTTTAACTATTTCAATCCCAAAGAATTTAAGACAGGATGGATTCTTATTATGCTTGATCTTGTAATGGTTTGAGACACTATGCGTCTCTAAACCATTGCATATATTCCTAATATGTTCTCCCAATCTAGTTTTAAGTTTCCTTATTGTTCTGCCCACATATTGAAGGTTACAGCCACACTGCAATACATAAATTACCCCTTTACTATCACAGGTGATATGTGATTTAATGTCGAAATTTAATTTAGACACGTTACAGTTAAAGGAGGTTGTCCTACTATTGGTTGATGTATTATTCCTACATGCCTTGCAGTTTGAGCATCTTTTGAAGCCTTTTGTTAATTGATCTAACCAGCAGCTTTTGGTTTTGGGAGGTAAAAAACTGGGCACTAATTTCTGTTTAATATTTGGCGCTCTTGAATAAATAACAGTTGGTTTGTCTCCGATTATTTCTTTTAAAAGGTCATCTTGTTTTAAAATCGGCCAGTGTTTCTTTAAAATCCTTTCAATCTGTTTTGAATTTGTACTATAGGTTGTGATAAAAGGAATAAAAGTATCTGGGTGTCTTTGTGTCTTTTTATTGTTGTACACTAACATGTCTTTTCTGTCGACTGCCCCTACCTTTTCCAATGCTTTATTTATTGTTTCTAATTTATAGTCCTTCTCAAGGAATTTTTGTTTCATGGGGATGATCTGTTCATCAAAGTCACTCTGTTTAGTACAATTCCGTTTTAAGCGCCTAAATTCCCCATAGGGGACATTATCCAACCAATTTTTCTTGTGACAGCTGTTGGCCTTAATAAAATTGTTACAATTCACTGTTTTAAAATGTGTTTTCGTGTTAATAACTCCTTGTTCAATAAAAATCTCTAAGTCTAAAAATATCACTTCTGATATACTTGAGTTGTAGGTAAAGATCAAATTAAGGTTATTGGTGTTTATTGTGGTGAAAAAGGTTTGAAGTGATTCGAGGTTGCCTTTCCATATGATGATAATATCATCTATGTAGCGTTTATAGAGCACCAGGTTTGCCTCCCATGTCCTGTTGGGCCAGATTACTTGATCCTCCCACCATCCAAGGAACAAATTTGCATAACTGGGGGCAAACCTGGTGCCCATTGCGGTCCCTCTTTTTTGCAGAAAATAATCTCCCTCAAACCAAAAGACGTTATGTTGTAAAATAAAACCAATGCCTTCTATTAAATTTTTTTTCTGTGTTTCTTCCAATTCCAAGTATTTGTCCAGACAATACATTGTGGCATCACACCCCTGCACATGATCTATGCATGTGTAGAGCGATGTGATGTCACAAGTAGCAAGTATATAATCAGGCTGCCACTGAATTTTCTCTAGTGATTGTATCACCTGTGTTGTATCTTTAATATATGAAGGCAACTTCTTAACTGCCGGTTGCAGAATGGTGTCTATGTAGGCAGAGAAGTTTTGGGTCAAAGAGCCGATCCCAGATATTATGGGTCTTCCTGGGGGGCTGGTTAAGGACTTGTGTAGTTTTGGTAGGTAATAGAACACTGGCATTCTCGGATTCTGAGTTGTTATATATTCGTGTTCTTTTTTCAGAAGAATCCCCTTCTCCAAGCCATCATCTAATAGTTTTGAAAATTCTTTAATGTATGATGTGGTTGGGTTCGATTTTAATTTAACATATGTAGTAGTGTCCCCCAAAAGCCTTTCTTATGTAATCTGAGGTATCTAAAATCACAACTTAAGTATCCATACTGCAGCCAGAATTATCCCCATATACAGATACAAAGATCTTCTGCCAGCAGGGATCAGCCGAGAAGCAACACTGCAACCCAGAGAGGGATATACTGTGGAGCCCGGCGACATCTCCTTTCTATGCTTGAAAATATCGGTCGCTTGTAAGTTTTAAATCTCATGCACCCATTGTCTAATTAAATTGTATTACACTATTTTGTTTTTCCCTTTTATTTTTTGTCAAGGAAGATACCAGAGGGCACTTCCTCATCTACAACCTATGTCATTACATGCTGAGGCGAGAATACCAGCTCATGATATTAGAAATTCCATGTGAGTGTGTCTCTACCCTAAAAGTGTGTTCAATATCATTCTTCCCCTATTTTCCCCTACCACCCCTCCCTTCCCACTCTAAAAATAAGAAGTGTGTATAACTTGGAGTTGTTTTTTATTGTGGCCCTCCCCTTTCTCTTCTATTTTTCACGTAACATACGTCGTGGAGCTGGGAGCAGAGTGACGCGCCCGAGGACATTTCCCCTTTTCTACCCATACTCATACAGAGGTTGGTGAATAACCTCTGAAAGACTCAGGCAGCGGAATCATTCTGTGGAAAGGACTGAAGCCATACCTTGAATAGTAGGCAAAAAACTTTTTTGGCGCGAATTTTCTCTTCTTTTTTTTTTAACTCCTCTCTGTTGGCCTCTATTTCCTTCATTATGGGCTCAGGGACATAGGGGGGACTGCACCCATGGGACAATCATACCCATGGGACTGCACTATTAATCTCTCAGCCCGGCTGATTTTGGTTAATTTCAAGCCACGTGCCTGGCTCGGTAGCACTCAGAATAGTGGTTCATGAGAGGGCTGTTCTTGATAGGTTATTGTTAAACCGGTTGGTTGTATCAACCCTAGTTTAATTTCCCTATCTCCATCTTTGAGACTCTGCCTTCTCTTCCACAGAGACTCTCCTTCCTCCCACCAATGGTCCACAATATCCCTGCTGAACAGCAAGAACCGTGTCCGGTTTATATGATAAACATACCCTTGAAATATTGGGTCCAACTACAGCAATACTTTCCCTACATTTGCATTAGACATTGTGACATAGTCCAAAGATGTTAGTCAGCTTTCTGCCCCGTTTTAGGTCAGAAAGTGCAGGAATTGTTAAAAATGATCAATTCCACAGCTTCACATTTACTCAGGCTGGTGGATGGAAAATCCAGACCACAGTTTACAATGTGTCTAGTTCTCCCTCACCTTCCCTCCTAATCACTAGCACAGGTATTTAGAGCAGAGAGGTTTGCTTTTCAGTCTCTCTTCTTAGAGCCTGGAGACTGGGGGTGTCGCTGCTCCCCTGAATCCAGTTCGGGGTGGACGACCCCTTCAAGTATCACAGTACCAGAGGATTTGCCTGGACACTTGAAACCAAGTTCCCACCACGAACAGATAAGACAAACACATGTTTATTGCCGTATCTAAAAGACTATGGGCTCTATGCAGTAAGCGCCGAAAAAGTCCTCTCGCCAAGTGTTCCTTATCGGCATGATTCTGACGATTTTCCCTCGCCGTATGCAATAAGTGCCGAATCCCTTCCGAATCAAGCCGAAAACATTTGTTCCCACTCTGCCGATGATTTGCCGATCACACACAGGTGTATCGGCGTGCATGGCGGGGTGGTGTTAGGTTCGCCAATGAAACTTCTTGCTGAATCTGCCGAAGCAAGCATGTTTTTGATTGAGCGGCCCATTTAAAGGCAACGTGTATTTTTATTCATTCTCTGTGTTGTAGGGAGAGAGTGAGAGAGACACAGAGAGCTGGGCGATTTACATATTTCATATTGACAGAGAGAATTGTTGTGTATTGTGAGAGGTTTGTCCTGTGTTGTTTTGTTAACATCTTTGTCTTGTTTTCACTTTGTAAGTGTTCAGTGCGATTGTGTTTAAATTTCTTTTCTGTTCTTTGTGAGTGCTATAGGTATGGCTGAAAAGCGTGGGAAGAGTGATGCTGGTGTGAGTGGTACTGGTAGTCGTGTGAGTACGCGTCAGAGTGAACATAGGATTCAGGGGAGTGCTGTTGCTGTGAGTGCGACTGGTGTTGCTGTGAGTGCGAGTGCTGCTGGTGGCTCTGTGGCTGGTGCTGCTGGGGTGTCTGTTGCTGGTGCTGGTGGGGTGTCTGTTGCTGGTGCTGCTGGGGTGTCTGGTGGTGGTGCTACTGGGGTGTCTGGTGGTGGGGTGGTTGGTGTTGGGCCGCTTTTGGAGTCTCTTCCATTGGAAGAAGGAGAGTCCAGTCAGCAGCAGCCAAGCTCTGGGGCTGCACATGTTCGGAGGAAACGTGTGGAGTGGCCACGTAATCCTCGTTTCAATGAAGAGGAAAACAGAGTTCTTGTCACAGGGATTTTGGAGCACTATGACTCTCTGTATGGGCATTTACTAGGTAAGTCTATCTTTGCATTGATTGTTCAAAGATATGTTATCCTAGGTCATGTGACATGTTTTAATATCAAGCTCTTATTCTCTAATATCTATCAATTAAAGTTAATTGTTACATACATAATCCTTCATGCTTTATAACGACCATAACAATCAGTCGAAAAAGTTTGCCAAAGTTCATGCAATATTCATGCAAGCTTCCTTAGATTTGTATGTTTCCACGTAAATGCTCATGTGCTACACATATTCAACCTAAACCAGCATGTTTGGTATCTCTTGGAACAGGTAGCAGTTTAGGAAACTGCTCGTTTTTCTAATAATAATAAACGTCATATATTTTGTATGTATTTCAAGGGGCGGACAAGTTCAGCATCAAAAAAAGAAATGTGGGATCAAATAACATTGGCTGTGTCTGCTTGTGGGAATCATGTCAGGGACCGGGCGAATTGTCGGAAGAGATTCGATGATATCAGGGCAAACTTAAAGAAAAAAATCCAAGCACAACGGATGCATGCTTCTGCCACTGGAGGTGGGCCACCAGCACAAGCTCTAATGTTAACTCCATTGGAGGAGCAGATGCGGGAAAAAATTCTTCCTGTCGTCGTGGAGGGTTTGGCAGGTGACAGAGATATCGGAATTTATTCGGCTCAATTTCCACCAGGTGACAAATGTTACTGTACTACGCGTGTCGTATGTTACAGTTCTTATCTATATTTCCGCTGAAACTTATAGTTTTTCCCAATATAAGCATACCTACATATATATCTGTATATATGTCTCCCTCTCTCTCTATCTATCTATGAATCTATCTATCTATCTATCTATCTATCTATCTATCTATCTATATATATATATATATATTCAGTGTTCGACAATCCTATACATTTACACGCCCGGGGCGGGTGGATTTAACCCCCGGGCGAGTAAATATTGGCCCAAGCAGCACACGTGTGTGTTTTTTTAAATTTCCCCACCGCTCGCGCTGAAATTTCCCTGCTCGCGCTGGCTGAAAAAAAAAACTCCCCTACCTGACAGCTGATTGGCGCGCGCTCCCAGGCTTTGTGGGCACACGGCCAGGCTCTATATGAGCCTGCCCCCAACGAGCGGCCATTCTTTCTGGCCGGAGATCTGTTGGAGAGTAAGTAAGTACTCTCCAATCCTCCGTCTTGCGGCCCCTCTGCTCCTTCCATGCAAGCCCCCTTACTCCTTCCCTGCAAGCCCCCTTACTCTTTTCCTGCAAGCCCCCTTACTCCTTCCCTGCAAGCCCCCTTACTCCACGCGCGAGGCAGGTGTTCCCCCTTCTCTCCCTGTCCCCGCTTAACTTGGCTTCCCGCTGATTGCAGTGGGGGTGTTCCCCCCTTCTCGCCCTGTCCCCGCGTCCCACGCGGGGCAGGAGATTGCAGTGGGGGTGTCCCCCCCCTTCTCGCCCTGTCCTGGCTTCCCGCGTGGGGCAGGAGATTGCAGTGGGGGTGTCCCCCCCTTCTCGCCCTGTCCCCGCGTCCCGCGCGGGGCAGGAGATTGCAGTGGGGGTTTTCCCCCTTTCTCGCCCTGTCCCGGCATCTCCGGGCTGGAGATGGTCACGGGGGGGGGGGACCTGGACATTGAGGGACTGCGAATCAGGTAAGATCCCAGGCGGGATTGCTGCTTTAGATATTGTGAAGCAAGGATGTCCAGACACTGGTTAAGGGTGGGTGGTTTTCTGGGTATGCACCTTAACCCTGGCTGTGCTCAAAGCTGTGACCATGCAGCAAGCTTAAGCCTATAGGGAACCATGTTAAAAATGGTTATTGAGGCAAAAAGTGACACTGTGTGCTCATTTGCATGTCATTTCCCAGAATCCCTTGCTGCAGTGGAAGTGCTGTATGCTGGGTGATAATGGGGAAAGGCGGGGTTGCAGACCTGCCTAAGACATGCAGATGAGCATACAGCTATATTTGCATATTTGCTTTCCTGTGGAGGGTTTTTGTCACTTTTTTTACTCACCATAACTTAACTCAGTATTATATATATATATATATATATATATATATATATATATATATATATATATATATATATATATATGTGTGTTTGGAAACATGTATTGGCTCAGCTATAGTGGATGACATCATTATGAGTAAACATACACAACTTGACCTGCATGAAGGGATTATGTGTAATGATCTTCCAAATAACACACACTGCAACCTTCTACCT
Source organism: Ascaphus truei (assembly GCF_040206685.1). NCBI lineage: Eukaryota > Metazoa > Chordata > Amphibia > Anura > Ascaphidae > Ascaphus > Ascaphus truei. The sequence continues at coordinate 134,084,144 of NC_134486.1, read as the reverse complement.
TACAAAGCATTCAATATCTTTGCCCTATAGTTTAAAGCTGAAAGTATGTGTGAATCTTTGTACAAACAATACAGTAGGTTAACATGCATAACCACAAAGCACTCCCGCACTCATTTTTTGTCACAGTAATGTATAACTTCGTTATACTGTGTCTGTGCACACAAATGCATAATTCACTATTTCATGTATGTGTCGATACATATATACATATAATATATATATATATATATATATATATATATATATTTGTGATAATCTATGTTACACCTATAAACAGGCCATTATTGCCTAATCAAGTCTTGCATGGAATATTGTGCATTCAAAGGCGAACATAAATAATTTGCACAAACAAATTTTGTTATGTTTTATGAAAGCTCTTTTTTCGCTCACTTCATATTTTTATTTCACTCATGTACCGGTGTGTGAAACCAGCTGCAATTAATATGTAATCACAGCATAGAGGTGAACAGAGGGGGTGGGGTCGGGCACAGAGCCAGATCACAGGGTCGTAGTAGGGTCAAGTCTTGTGGGACGGCTTACAGGTGGTAGAAGCAAATAAAAGGTCAGGGTGGTGTCACATCTTGGGGGAGGGTCTACAGTTGTTAGAAGCTGACAAGTTGAACAGAAGTTCATCACATTCATTTGAAATGGTAATTATCTGAATACTTTCACCCACCAGTCCACTATGTATTAAAACGTATGTTAGTAATTCATTCACTCATATATTCTTTTAACGTTATAGATACGCCACCTTATCACACCAGTACCATTTGTGAGCGACACACTGCATGTGTTGCTGAGTGTCAGCCACATTGAGCGCTACACCTGTTTCTCTTAAATGTTCGGACAGATCTCTAAACACATTCATACACATTTCCACAATGAGGTGCTGAATTCTAAGCACAATCAACTTTGCTTTCCTGGTAGTGATGTACATTATTATAGTTAGCTTACTACACAACATATGCAGTGTATGTACAACAGAACAATTCATTTTACAACACATTCCTGCATGAACATTGTATGTTGTATGGTGTTTAAAATAAATGTGCCGATTAGGTTCACATGTACATTTATGTTAAGGTGGATAATATACAGATCGCCCTAACCATATCATTGTGATTTCGTTATGTGATGCTGATATTTACCCATAACTACTCCCACTACAGATACTTCATGTTAATTATGTACACATTACAGTACAATTAAATTCTAATGTTATTCTTCTATATAGTTGCTCCTGCAGCTCCTGTGTCACCTGACACTGAACATGTCTCATCACCTGTTTCATCAAGGTCATCATCAAGAATGGAAGGAGAGTGTATGAGGTGCAGCACATATAATGTGTACATTTGAAGAATTTCATTTGCCATGCAAAATAAATGCCTTTCACATGTAATGAACTTCACATCAGTTATTGTCACAGAAGATGTAGTGTTTCCTGATAACATGTATTGTGTGTGTTTTAAAGTATCAGCTAGGAGTTGTGATGTTACAACAAACTGTAATTCATTCTTCTTTCACACTGAGTCGAAACATCATTGTTACTTCAAGCATCATCTTTTAATTCGACACAAATAAAAAATTATGGAAACATGTTATGTGTTACACTATGAGAACAACTATCATTATCGTGAAAACAAAGTGAAAGTTCCATGGCAGTTCATAATGTCTTTCTTTAGTTGTAGAACCAGATGTTGCCGCTCAAGGACAAATTCACTCAAGTGACCATGAAGATGTTGACACTCCTGGATTAACCCAGCATTCAAGTCCTCCTGCTCGTGACACCTACTCAGCTAATGCAGCTTCTGAAGAACGAATCTTGGGTGAAGTAAATCGTCGCCATTCCGAAATGATGTCAGTGCTTGATAGGATGATGTCACTGCATGAAAGGATGCATGAAAGGTCAATATCAGAAATGTCACAAATTAAAAAAGTCATCATCCAAGTTCCTAAAGAAATCCAAAATGTAAACAGGACATTACAAGCACCAGTTCTGAATGTAAGCCAAGCAAATCAGTTTCGGAGTACAGCAAGAGAACAACAATTCCACTTTACCCCATCAGAGGATGGATCTTTACATGCTGCTACTTTTTCTCCTGAGTCATCCGTTCTTCATTCCCCAGTTCTGGATGATACCGGGTACAGTAGGTGCAAGTTCTGTGCAGTCAACATCCAACCGCTTACATCTGTTCAAAATATGGATGCGACACCTACAAATGAGACACGCAAAAGAAAGTTAGGGCAACAATTACTAATAACCAGCTTTTGGAAAAAGATTAAAACACAAAAACAAGAAAGTGCTCCACCATCACTCTTGCAATGTTTATCAACTGTTTCACAACTGCCACAGCCCACACCCAGTGCCCCTGAACTGCCACAGCCCACACTTAGTGCCACTGGAGTGCCACAGCCCACACCCAGTGCCACTGAACTGCCACTGCCCACACCCAGTGCCCCTGAAGTGCAACAGCCCACACTTAGTGCCACTGAAGTGCCACAGCCCACACCCACTGCCACAGAACTGCCACAGGCCAGTACAAGTGGTACAGTTAAGGCCAGAGTACTTGGCAGAGGGAAAAGGCAAACACAACAGCCAACAAGCAGGCCTGTGACTCGCTCGCAAAAGGATAAACAAAAATAAATTATCACATTCACTAAAGTTAGTGGTGTCCTGGTGTTGTTTACTGCAGACTATTTCATGCATAGTGTATGTATGATCATGTACAGATGCTTGATAACATTCAAGTATGTCCTTGTACACATGAATGTTTATAAATGCTCACTGACTGAATGAAGGCATATTTTATAACATATGAATCTATTAATCATCAGTTGATTCATGGTACAACATTATTACACACTTGGCATGTTAATGGAAGATGACATTCACTTAGCTCTTGTTCAAGATGAGATGTATGTGGGTTATTTTGGTAATGTAGATAGTCATTTCATGCTAATATTATTGACATACAACTTTAAGTAAGTACCCATATAACAGCATACATTTTAACGTTATGTTTTCTGGTGTCTTAACTCTGTCAGACATTACTTACCTTAATCTTCTTTCATAGTTCATAATGTTGGCATGTGATCATCTATGATTTTTGGTTACAATAACAGATCTGTAAACCTGTATGAATATATCTGTAGTCTCTCTGTATCTTTATCTATATATGTATACACACACACACACACACACACACACAGTGTGTGTGTGTGTGTGTGTGTGTGTATATATATATTAACTGATAAATAGATATATATATATATATATATATCTGCCACTGTTGTCAGCAAACAGGCCTTGTGTTAATGAGATATAAATGTTAGGACACTTGCTACAATTATGGTATCAGTATGAGTGAGCCCCTAATTCACTCAGCTGTATTTAACTTAGAATTTGATTACAACAAGGCCTGCTTACACATCAATGCCTTTAGTTTAGCACTCTATATATAATATATATATAATCCGAATGAACAGTACAGGCCTTCATGGCTGAAAAGAGGCCTTGTTTGCTGTTAATTACAACTTCTACACAGCTGACTCAATTAGGCGCTCAAACATACTCACCCAGCAATATTAAAAACTGTAATGAACTGTTAAGATAATTACAACAAGGCCTGTTTGCACACAATAAGGCCTTCAATGTAGCTATATATATATATATATATATATATATATATATATATATATATATATATATATATATATATATATATATATATATATATATATATATATATACAGTGGTTGACAAATCACCAAAAAATCTACTCGCCACACAAAAAAATCTACTCGCCACCTAGTACCAAACGTGTGCTGCTTGGGCCAATATTTACTCGCCCGGGGGTTAAATCCACTCGCCCGGGGTGAGCAAATGTATAGGTTTGTCGAACACTGTATATATATATATATATATATATATATATATATATATATATATAGCAACTGTAAATATTGCTGTATGTTCATTTGCATGTCTTATATATACACACACACACACATATATATATATATATATACATACTATATATATATACACACACAATATATAGTTAAATATATATAAATATATATCAATATATATTTCTCTAATTATATATATTTTTATATATATATATATATATATATATATATATATATATATATATATATATATGTATATATCAAGAGAGACAAACAGAGAGAGTCAAAGAGAGAGAGAAACAGAGAGAGAAAGAGAGAGAAATAGAGAGAGAAACAGAGAGAGAGAAAAACAGAAAAACAGACAAAGAGAGAAATATGTGTGTATGGTTAATTTTAGCTAAGTGTAAGCAGAAATCTTTTCATCATAGCACTGTAGCTGATTTCACACACATTGTTATTTTAATTAAAATAGTAAACTTGTTTTGCACATGTTGATTGCCTAAGCCGAAAGTAAAGTTTTGATTCCTGTGAAAAGAGGGTATCTTAGACAAAGAATTTCAGCCAATTATTGTAACAAATTTCTTGTGGGAGAAAACCTAGGCGTATAACTGTTAAGTTGTATTATAACCTTGGAACAAACCGTGAAAAACCATGTAACTATTCACACATTCAGCAGACATCCGTATGCGTTCAACTTAGACACTGTACACTTGAAGAGAGAAGAAATGGCAGAAGCTTCCACATTGCACAGCCATCCACGTAAATCATACAAATTTTTGATTTATGCAGCAATCGAGTCAACGCCAGAGAAAAGGGCATCCGTGGGGCAAATCTATGATTTGATCCAAAATAAATATCCATACTACCAAGAACCTGACAAACAACGAAATTTTAAAACTTCGGTACAATTCACTTTATCCGCAAATGAATGTTTGAGCGTGTCCATGATCGGCAAGATCAACTATATGGATGCTGGCATGTTGCGCCATCATTTAAATTTACCATGGAACATATCTTCTGTTAAATAGCATATTTTTGCCTAATACCAGTTACATTGAAGCCGCACAGAGTGTCACGTCTGCTGATATACCTGCACCCTCCATTCATCAAGACCAGATGCAAGATGGACATAACTACTATGATATGTATCAAAACTTATATGGCCAATACCAATGTGGATGTGAAAACAACCAACAACTGTACGTACCTCCGGACGTCTTGTTTGAAGAAGCCACTGCAGATCCATATGACGGCCTCACGGAGATGTGTGTGATTCAGGATTCAAAGGTTGCCTCAACCATGGATGATACTGTTGTGTCTTCCTGGAACGAGTTGTTGCAGCCAAATCAGTTTTGACTTCTACAAGAATGGTAAATATAAATTTTGTTATGTCTTTACTCAAATTATATATGTGTACGTTAATAATATACACCATTTGTTAGCAAAATGAATGGATACAGCTTAACATTGCAGACAGCCTTACATGTAGCGTGCACAAAGACATTATTTCCTATAACAATATACTACATGATGAACCATTACTACACATTGGTGACGGAGTCCAAAATCATAGATTATTATCGCTTTTCAAGTATCATTTCAACATGTTACACAAACTGTAACACACACACACACCTCATTGTTTAGCATTCAACATATAAAAACAAAGTGTCGCCCACATATGACGTGGGAATGTGGTCATGTCCCAAGGTGTCCTTAAAAAGGTTAGCGATGCAAGCCCCACCCCCAACCGACGTGCGCACGTGAAACAGTATTGGCTGTGCCCGTATCTTATTGTTATGGTCAGTGCAGTGTGTCATGCGCGCGCGTCGGTGGGGCGGTGCGTGCACAGCGCTGGAGGCCAATGTTCATTCAGTGGGAGGGGTGTTTGCGTGCATTTCACGGTGCCTTCACATGACGTCACACGTATTTTGTTCACTCATTGGCTGATCGTCCGTTTTGGCCGTGGGCACACGTCCGTTGAAAAAGTTTAGATATGTACGTGTGTAGAAGTGAATTTGTTTCGCTTCCATATCATAACTTTCAGCCATGATATGCATACTGCTAGCAGCACCATGGAGGGACATGTATTGAACGCACATCGTACACATCGTTTTGCGCATGCGCTAAGACTTAGTCCACACATTCATGACGTGCGCGGGCAACAGACGTTGTGCGCGCACATTATTATGTATACAGGCACCGGAACAAACATATCAGTAGTAATGCCAGCAACGCCATTCGAAAAATGAGATAGTTCTGTATCTGTAGTTTTATCCTTGCAGTTTAAACATATATGTAACTTATGCGTGAATATCCACAATCATATAGAGATGTGTTAAGCGTTGTCATGCTGAAACATAGATAAATGTGGCATCTTTGAACATCATGTGTTTGCTGTATTTCACAGATGTTGAGGATGAATACATGGGACCAATGTATGATTTCAGATGGGCCAATCGTTATATTAGATGATTGTGACGACTAGCGAACAACTATTATAATATATATGTAACAATGCTTTCAATGATTGGTGCGCAGATTAACAATCACTACATAATGTTATCCTATTGTGCAAATATTTACTATGCACTTAATTATCATAATGATGTTGCTAAGCACTGAAGTTAGAACTTATATTGATATTTTTTTCTTTTCTACTAACATTATATGTATTGCCATGTGATATATGCAACCAACATTATTACTCAGCAAACACATTAATCTACTATATATTATAATCTCACGTGTGACTTGTCAAAGAATGTAAATGCTACATAACAACTCGTAGACATTGTATCTGAACTATACAAATTAACAATAGGGAGATGATAGGAACTGTATAGTCGTGTGCATTTTATATTTTCACCTAAGTATTAGTGGTAGCCTAACATGCATGAGCTAATGAATGTTAGGTACAGATCATTAAACCATGAATATTTGTGTGCACATTTAATTCACACGAGTAACTATAGTTTAGTGTTATTAGTAAACGTTCAACATATACATAGCTAAGTGACGGCGATGATAAAAGCAACATTATGATGTTGGTTTATATTATTTCTGGTAGAAATACATGCATCACACAAAAACTAAAACACACACACACTATGTTGCTGAAATGTGTGCGTATGCAAATGTCTACTTCATTTATGTTCATATGTTGACAGTACTTATAAAGGATCATGATCATTATGAATAACTAACGTGAATGAAATAAAAAATGTATTAACTACGTTGTCATTGTGTTGAATGATTTAGGAAAAGTTGAGAATCCAAAGAACTATACTTTGGAATGGTGTTAACATTTTGACAAATGTTAGATGAACGTCAAATCAACACACATCTTTCACTTATACATACACATGTGACAATGTAGTAATCAATATGAAGATGAAGTGAGAGAAGAAATAATCACATACATTGCAATGTTAATGATGTTTAACACATTTGGGTATTTTCCTACAAACATGCATTGAGTGTTAACATCGCTCATGTGCATGACTGGATGTTGTTACGTTGGCAAAATGACATGTTATGTAATGTACGTAATGATTTGAAAACACAATGCACAATAACCACCAAGTGTAGATAAACGCACGGACACAATACAGAAACGACATATTTCAATTGTCACATCTTTTTCATTACGTTCTCTTTATACTATACCTGTATCGAGGTTTGCACATCTTATTACAGATGTGAATTAAAATACATACCATGAGCAGTCCTTGGATGATATAGCTTGAAAAAGAAAACATGAATGAATATAAATCATTGTCATGACATGTTCATTAAGGTAAGCAACACACAGAAGTGACAATTTTGTATGTGATATGAAACAAAATCTAGAATACGTCAAATATGATCTTAAATACACAATAGTCTACACATCATTGTGACACACATGTCACACTCCAAAAGAGAAATTGTATGTAACCATACTGCACTAGCTATTGGCTATCGACATAGTAGGTTTATTGTGTATGCATAACCAGAAAGAGCATGTACAGAAAATATAGATTTAGTACACATTATTTCCTCACGTACACACAACACCTTTTAGTGGTAAGAAGTATAATACAACCTGTTGATGAATGACATACCGGTGCCACATGCAATTGTCCACACAGCAGAGAAGAGAAAGGTGTGAGAACCATATTTATCTGTTTCCTAAGTGAATGGTATTTGGACACATGTATTTATCATTACAATTAATTAATACATCTATGTAGTACTATGAACATATATGTATTTGCTTACATGAAAAATATGTGTTTATGACATTCCGACGTGTCTCCACACCACTGTCTGTTTGCTCAGTGTCAGCTGGTAAATTTACGGGATGCTCCTCCTCCAAGCCCTGCGTATGTGGGTTTCTACATTATTGCGGAGTGCCAGATTGTGCAAAATGCAACATGCAATTATAATATCTGACACTTTAGCAGGCTTATATTGAAGTGCCCCACCAGTTGTATCTAAACACCTAAATCATGTCTTCAGAAGCCCAAATGTTCTCTCTATGACGGATCGTGTAGATATATGTGCCACGTTATACCTCTCCTCTGCTTCACATTGAGGGTTTGCCACCGGAGTCAACAGCCACGGCCTAATTCCGAATCCTGAGTCACCTATAATACATTGTGCACAAATATGATACAATTTGTGTTAACATTATTACATTCAACAGTTCATAGAAAAACTAGAGTTGTTTGTTAACACATCATAATATGTACTCACCCACCAGCCAACCAGGTTCAAATTAGCCTTCTTCGAAAGCATGGAAGACTGATGAGTTTCTAAGGATAGAGGAATCGTGACTGGAACCAGGGAATTTGGATACCACATGCATAATCTTCATCGTGGCATCGCATACCACCTGTACATTCAGTGAATGGTCGTGCTTATGATTGCGGTAAGCATGCTCACTTTGACGAGGTTAGATCAAAGCATCACACATGGTATCCCGGCTATGGTATAAAAGCCATTCCTAACTTCCAGCCACTCTGTGTGCTCTGTAGGAAAATGAATATAATTCCTAGCGCACATAGAAACTGGGTAAAGGCCCGCGAGCATGTAGATTGCGAGACCCCGCCCACTATGCCCACAGTTGTCTGGAATGACGCGGAAGCAAGATAATGTAATGAGCACAGCATTTTAACAAGCCCAGGGACTGCACGACCTCTGGCTGTCACAAAATCTAAATCTCCCCGTATCTCTTCATAAAGAGCTAAGATTGCTGCTGAACTCAAACTCAACTTATAATCTCCTCCTCACTCATCCCATCTAGCATGGTTCTCTCCCTGTACAAATGAGGACGAGGCACAACTTCTCTCCTCTCTCTTCTCCTCTCATCTCCTTGCCCTCTCCCTTGCCCTCTCCCACGCCCTCTCCCTCTCCTCTCCACCTCCCTGTCCCTGTCTCTGTCCCTGTCCCTTCCTTGGCCTGTGACATCCTGACCCTCAGCTAGCCTCTCCTCCAATAGAATCTTCCTCTGTCTCATAAACATTCGCATTATTTTCAGGTCTGTAGCTGTCAATGCGCAGGTAATTAGCCTCCTTTAAATACCTATGTGATGATGTCAGGTGACTTGATGAAGTGCAAGGTGTTACATTAACATATCCAAGTAGTTAACTCCAAACGGGTATCCAGTACGAATTAAAAGGATTATTTATGTGTGTTCACCAGGCAATCATGATATTTGACAATGATGTAACGTTAAGCTTTGTACAACCATTTATTCGCAAGTATTTATGGAATGTGTAATGCATGTACCACTTCTGAACGCAACACTCAGTCATCTCATTAGGATACAACCATGACATTGACGTTGAAAAACTACGTTGCTACATGTCTAATTTGGCATGTTATTGTCACATGTTCACATGAACTAATTGTAATTTGTGCATATGCATAATTTAATGCCATCAGGATACTTGCTATTGATTATGTTTCAATCGTGTAAAAATGGGTAACTATTATAGATCTGTGTATAACTTAGCATGAAGTGATTATAATGCATTGTGTACAATGTAAACATGCAATGTTATTGAATGTCCAATTGCGGACGTCATCAAAAGAGGGAGGTCACAAAGTACATGTAAACATGAAAACAAACAGCTACATTGACATTTGAACATTCAAAGCATTCTCTAATGTATACCAACATTACTATACGCTGGATCTGTTAGATGTGTGAAATCTGTTACATCATATAATAATTTGAAGCACACTTAAGTAACACGTTTCATATTATGTGACCTGTTCCTTTAAGAGTTTACTATAGGAGTTTCCCTTGACACATCATAACATTAAGACTAATGTGACACGCAAATCATCATAACATATAAAAGTACAATGTTCTGCCAATAATAAACGTAAGCGGTGACACGATGAAGTGAATGACATTGACACTGTAATGCCAAGGACATTTGTATTATGAGCAATAGAACGTAAACAGTCCTATAAAGTTATAAGTCCCCACTCCATTCACTCCATTGATGTAGTGATGAGCTCATTTTTCTAAGTGCTGTCCCGGCGACCTTGCTGATCCTTCTCCCCTCCAACTTGCCAACTTTAGTTGGCGGGACAAATTGCCGAAGATATCTCCATTTTTGAGTGCCGATCAGCACCGATAAGCTGATCGGGGCTACTAGAATACAGCCAATTTCAAAAAGTGCCGAAAAGTGGCGATAAGTGGGTTATCGGCAGCCGCATGCCGATAAATTTTTATCGGGAAGAAAAAATGCAGATTATGACCACTTATCGGCGCTTACTGAATCTCAAATCCAATTTTGTCGGGAAAATGCCGATAAAAGCCTTATCGGCGCTTACTGCATGAGGCCCTATAGAGGGGCGTTTGTCACAACATAGATACATCAGACTCGGAAGCTGTTCTAGAGGGTGTTCCTGACCTTTCTGACTCTTCTCTAGAAAATATCACATTCTTACATCCCACCCCCAACAGGATCATCAAACCCAGCCCAGTTTCTCCAGTCCAGGGAAGATTTCGTTAGCCTTTGATTGTCCTGAACAATGTATGTGGAAGCCTTAGGCTAAGGCCCTGCTGCCTCAGACCGCGCGCCCACACTGCAGACAGGCGGCGCGTGGAGAGGCACTTGACCGCTATCTGCGGTCTGTAGGGAGTGGCGTGGTTGGAGTGGGGTTGGGGGGGGGAGCATGGTTGGAGCAGATGGCTGCAGTGGGGGTCTCCTGGGCTGAAAGAGTGCGCTGCTGCCGGCTGTATGCTGGAAGGTAAGCAGCTCCCCCCCCACACACATGCCCTCCTCTCCGTGCTGCTCCCTCCCCTCGGTAAGTCCCCCCGTCCGTTCACCTGTCCCTCCATCGGTCCATCCCTCCATCCCTCCCCCAACACACAACACACACATATAGATACATATACACTTACATACACACACACACGCACACGCACACGCACGCACACACGCACACACACACACACACACATATAGATACATATACACTTACATACACACACACACACACACACACACACACACACACATATAGATACATATACATATACACTTACATACACAAAAACACACACTACCCCCCTCTACCTTTTGGAGGTGGGAAGCTCTTACAGCTCCAGCCCCCACCCCTGATAGGCTCACCAGCGCACCACGTGACGTGTCAACGCTAGGGATCTCAATTCTCTTGCATCCCCTGGCGGCTGACGCGTCACAGCGCGTAGTGAGCCGTGCAGCGAAGGGGAACTGGGACCGGCTCTGGGGGATACCAGGTGATGGAGAGTAACGCGCACGCTGTCACGTGCGCCGCCGGATGCAGCAGGACCAAAGCCTAAGGCATAGCAGTGTGTTCAAAGGTGCCAAGCACATTAGGCCTACCATTGTCTGTTATGGCCAACACTTTATGCTGGTCAGGGTCCGTAGGTGCCTTACGTCCTCGCCCCTTGGTTCGATCATGGTGCCGCTGCAAGAATAAGTCAGTCATGGCCTTACTCACCAGAGCAGGTCCTCCTCCTCTCCGGTGGTCACCTCCGTGATGACTACATCCGGTCACACCAGAAGGGTATTGACGTCTGTGGTGCGGAAAGAAGTATCGGCCGGTACCTCTCAGATGGATTCCTCCACTGGAACCTGGGAAGGAAATGCATCCTCATCGCTCTGACATTTCTGGGTCTCCAGAACGGGAGCAGGCACATCTGATGCCACCTCATGAGGAACCTCCAAGGCTTTGGTGCTCCTCCACTCAGGGTGCGCCGTCGCCTTCGATGATGTCACAGATATGGGACTCAGCTACCGCTCACCCTTGGGGTTTGGTGTCTCCATGGCAGCAGCACTTGGGTGACACTCCAGCCAGAGCATCATGAGGGAGCGCCTTCTTCACTTTCTTCCGACGAAGCGTTGCACATGCCACCTGGGTAAATGGACCGGGACACCTCGTTATCACTGGTGGTGGCTTGAAGGCAGCGGTCCCGCTCATGCACCACCAGCGGAAGTGCTTCCATCTCCTCACCAGGTAAATTTCTTGAATAACGCGGGGCAGAGATATTCGGTTCTCTTGGAGCGTCCACTCCCGATTCTGCAGCCCATGCCATGTGTGGGTGTAGGTAAGCCTGTGCCATCTCTGTGGGGCACGGTGCGAGTGGTAGCCCCATCTTGGGCTTAAGATGGGGAGTCCCGCACCTCTTACACCTTGACTCCAGGTTCACCTCTCTCCCAGGAAAGTCAAAGATGGAACAGATGCAAAAGTTTTCCCCATTTAGTCGCACTAGTAGGAAGCCTTCTGGTAGTGTATATTGGGAAATCATACATTCAGCCATGGTAGGGACGTTGCGCGGGAACAGGGTTTATTTAGCTCATGCTCCTTGCCTCACCATGCGCAACTGAGGGTGTGGTAGCTTACGTCTGGCTATGCCCCTAGTGCTTACATAACATTACTTGCCTCCTCCCAATGGTGGATTCAGGAGCACAGGCACATTATAGATAGGCGTGGCTTCACGCTAATCTCACGTCAAACCAAGCACAATTTTGCAACAGAAAGATTGCAACTTTGCAAACCTCCCCACACGGTCCTCCCGATTTTGGTGGGAACCGCTCTTTCACTTGCTGTATTGCTGTACATCCTTAAAAACGGAGGTTCTGGCCTCCTGATCTTCGAGAGCCCACCCCTGGGACTCTATATATATACGTGGACAGTTTAGCTAGAGTACACTGCATCTCCCTGTGCTGGGGACCGCTTAAGTATTTGCTGCAGTTCCTCAAATGGAGGTTCTAGGTTGCCTGAGGTCAAGCACCCCTCATCGGACACTACCCACCATACTATGAACAGAATTACTAGTGGTTGGACCTGTGATACCATAGTCCCCGTCCAAAGTTTCTGGGTCATATATAATGCAAAAACAAAAAGAAGAAAACGAGTGCACCAAGAGAATCAAAAACTAAGGTATCTAAAAAAACAATTTTAAAAGATTGACTAATCTTAAAATAGGAACGTGGTGAGAGAGCAGAGCACTGCCGTGGAAGGAAAATCAAAAAGGAGGGCCTGATGCAAAAAAATAAATTATTTATTGGGCATGATAGCCAAAAAGAACAAACACACAAGGTTTAAATCTTTGATAAAGCGCCTCCACGGCGGGAAACGCGTCAGAGTTTTAAACCTTGTGTGTTTGTTCTTTTTGGCTATCATGCCCAATAAATAATTTATTTTTTTGCATCAGGCCCTCCTTTTTGATTTTCCTTCCACGGCAGTGCTCTGCTCTCTCACCACGTTCCTGATCTTTACTCTAGCATTGCAGCACGCCTCGGTTATTTGAATGCGGAGCAGCTGTTCGATCTAAGAGGATTTCCTCTTCCAGCTACGCAGTGTACCAGTGTCAGCCAGTGTACAGCCGATAACCCAGCTCCCTCACCTGTCCCGGGAAGTTACCACACTGACGGATCCAGCGCGGAGGATTGGAGCGCTCCGTCTTCCCCACCAGTAGCCGCCACCTACCCCCCTGCAGCGACGGACCGGCACAACAGGAAACCTCCAGCAGGCACCCGGTGAGACGACAGGAGATTCCGTTTGCAGATCTCCATTACATCTGGCAGTCTCTTTCTACCAGGTTGCCGCATGTTCGACTGAGGAGACCAGCACCCTACCATTCAGCTTTCAGGGGGGAAGTGTTCCAGCGGCGTGGGGATATCCCTTCCTACGGCTACGATCAGGTGAGGTGAGGGTATTCAGGCCCGCATACACCATCGGCACACCCACGGGACACTTTATTCACTCAGTTATACCGATTTTTTTAAAAATGTTTATTCATCATTCATTGGACTACCTGGTTTATTAGAAGCACCACCTGGGGGTCATCCCCACTTTTTTACATAATCTTAAAATAGAAAATGGATTAAATACCTGAATCAGGATATAAATAGTGTGACATGAACAAATCCGGAGCATACACAAGTGTAAGGGTCTGGCACCAATTTCTGTAGCATGTAAATATAACAGAATGTAATGTGTGTTCAAACCAAAAACGCAATGTGTGCAGCTTCCAAAACAAGGAACCCCAGTCCTTGGTGGGATATAAACTACAAAGAAAAATGAGGGAAGCGCAATGAATTTGGTAATGGTACTGTATGATAACACCTTTAATAACTGGGATAGGCACAATTAAAAAATGATCAATAAACAATGATGTACATAAATAAATAGTCAATGTGGAATAGAATGCAGTAGGTAGTGCCAAATGGTGCAGATTGCTGCTGGATGAGTGTCAGAGAACAAACACGGGAGCAATGGGGACTCCTCGTGATGGTCACAGTTCTACGACCAACTGATAAGCACAGATGGAAAATAGGAAAGGGGAACGGATGTAAGGGGGTGCCGATGTGAGCCACAATGATCTATGAGCTCACCAAACCTCCGCTGGCTTCTGCTTCGGCTAGATCAGGCCTGCACAACATACGGCCCGACACACTGTGCGGCCTGCGATGGCTCCCTCCAACCCACCCCCCCACTTCACCCCCCCCTTCCCTGGTAGGGAAGGAAGGAGCACGCTCCAATAGGAGCGCGCTCCAGCAGTGTGTGACAGGCCGGTAATTCCAATGCCTGTCCGGTATAAAATCAGAGGTAATACCGGAAACCTATGTGTCCGGTATTACCATTTTTGCGGACAGGGCGGCGCGAGGACAGGCAGTGCTAAGACTGCAGGCGGGGGCGGGAGGAGCACTCATGAGTCTGTGCAGCCTGTCCCTGATTGGAGGAGTGGAGAGCCAGTCAGAGGACAGCGGGGGCAGAGCCCACACTCCGGCGGCCCAGAGAAGTTTATCTTTCCTGGATTTAAGGTAAGGACACAGATTGGGGGATGGGGGAGCCAGGGTGAGAGGATGGTGGGAGCCAGGGTGAGATGGTGACAGGATGGGGGGGCCTGGGTGAGATGATGACAGGATGGGGGGCCCAGGGTGAGATGGTGACAGGATGGGGTGAGAGGATGGGGGGACAGGGTGAGAGAAATAGGGGGGGACAGGGTGAGAGGGATGGGGGGCAGGGTGAGAGGGATGGGGGGGACAGGGTGAGAAGATGGGGGGTGTAAGGAATCTGGGGCCACGTCCCTTGCGGCGTGACCCCTCCTTACCCACTACTAGTACCGCAGCGGCTGCTGCCCGTGCCCCCCATCGCTACCCATGCTGCCGCCCAGTGCAAACCTTGAAATCTGCCATCGCCATCTTGGATTCTGGCACTGGTGTTACAGACTCTCAGCTGGGCTCTACTATTTCCTGGTCTCTCAGCCACTCACGAGCAGCTCCTACTGATATGGGTTGGTGGGGCTGCTGAAATGGGTTGGGGGGCTGCTAAAATGGGTTGGGGGACTGCTGAAATGGGCTTGGGGGGCTGCTGAAATGGGTTGGGGGGCTGCTGAAATGGGTTGGGGGGCTGCTGAAATGGACAGGGGCTGCTGAAATTGGCTGGGGAAATGGGCTGGTGGGCTGCTGAAATGGGCTAGGGAAATGAGCTGCTGAAATGGGTTGGGGGAGAGATGTGAGGTGCAGGGGGGGAGAGAGATGTGAGGTGCAGGGGGGGAGAGAGATGTGAGGTGCAGAGGGGGAGAGAGATGTGAGGTGCAGGGGGGAGAGTGATGTGAGGTGCAGGGGGGAGAGTGATGTGAGGTGCAGGGGGGAGAGTGATGTGAGGTGCAGGGGGGTGGGATGTGTGTGGTGTGCAGGGGAGTATTATGTGTATGGGTGAGGGGGAGAGATGGCGGTATGAGAGATCGATGGGGAGTCTCGCAAAGGTTGATGATGATGGTTTTTGGGGGAGATATGAGAATGATGATGAAAGGTGCTGGGGTAGATATATGAGGATGATGATGATGATGATGATGATGATGATGATGATGATGATGATGATGATGATGATGATGATGATGATGATGACGATGACGATGACGATGATGATGATGGGTGCTGGGGTAGATATATGATGATGATGATGCTGATGATGATGATGATGATGATGATGATTTTACCCGTGCGGCCCCAAACTTTTTTCCTTGGAGCAGTTCGGCCCTTCTCACTGTACAAGTTGTGCAGGCCTGGGCTAGATGAATCCCCCGAATCCACTCCTCCGATCCGGGCGCTGACAATGGTCTGTGCATGGGATTCCGGGTGTGATGTCACTTCCGGACGTGACGCGATGACGTAATGACCATTCCTGGCCGTGTAGTAAGCTCTGTACTCTCCCTGATAAACGGCAGTCACAGGCAGGAGTATAAAAACAGCAACTGATCTTTATTGAGTACAGCCGTACACAATCAACAATGCATTTCCTCTGGTCCCTGGAATCAACCCCTAGGGCTTGAGGCCCAATAGGTCTATCCTTTGCTCCCCTACTCCCTGGTAGAGTAAGGGTTAACAGCTCCCAGTCCCCTGCAGGAGGGGATAGAACCACGACCCATTCCCTTGAGGGGAGAGGGTAGAACTGACTGACAACTTCAGTCAATTCCCAACTGCCCACTCCCAACTGTTATCAGGGGCGGGGCTTCATGTCTCAGTCTCGTGTGGGCGGCACCTAGGTCTCAGGCCACCCCCCCCTGTTACTCAAGGAAGCTACTGTGACAGTGAAGGGTTACCCAGGCCTTGAAATAAAGGCATTCTGCTTGACTGGGTTCCCCTGAGTCAGATATAGTGACTGTAGAGTGTCAGTTCTGAAGCCCAGGACTTGCTGCAGTCCTATTAATATGTAATAACATGTCTAAACTGCGCCCACTAGGAATAAGGGGCTTCTATCACTGTTTAAAGAGTTAATTGGATAAGCGTGTATGTGATTATGTGGTGGGACCCGGCATTACAACACTGTATCACTGTGTAACCGCAGACAAGCAAGGGAAGCCTTAACCGCAAGCTAAATTGGTTAAGTGTCTGTGGTCAGGAAAATATGCCGGATTGCAACATTGTATAATGTGGTCTCATTCAATTAAAGTCAATTGGGAAAGTGTGTCTGCGATTATCGATTGGGTGCAGGCTGTTACCTATAATGTTTAGCCTTATGGAAACAAATAGAAAGCCCCTGCTGCTGCCAAGGTTATTGCTGTGAGCGGTGCTCTTGGGTAATAATGCGAATAATTGTAGAAGAGAAGTGACCCAAGTGAAGCACTCAGGCTCACACTCTGATGATTGGTGTAGTATTTAAAATATAATCTTTATTGTACAACAAACTAAAATAATGGGTGTTTAAAATGGCAAGCTGAAGGTGTACTGGATCTGATGACTGATTACCATATGGGCTCAGGATCGTGTAATATGTAGTGGGTCAGTAAATAGATGCTTAGACCACTAAAAAACAGTCCTTGAATGAGGATCTGTTTACTGAAAAGATAGAAGGGAATTCTCAGGCTAGTAAGCAAGATAATAAATGCTGTAGATCAATATTCAGACGTACTGATGAACCGTTCAAAAATTAATAATAAAGTTTGATTTACAGCGTCTGGTGTTGTTTTGTGGTAACTTATTTATAGTATATCAAGTATGCCACAGTACAACCAATGAGTAGATGGGATGGATCAAAGCTGATCTGAATCCTCCATGTATGTGTATGAGAGTGTTGGGCTGTCTGTGCAGCCACAGTAGCAGATATGACCTCAGGTAAACTTGTAAGGTCAAAGAGTACACAGCAAAGTACTCAGTGTAGATACAGGTGGAGTGCTTTTATAATATAATGTACACACATAGACTTGTATATCAAGCTGTGTGTATTTCTTGTGTGAATAAATTACAATTTATTTTATCTCACGTTTTGCTCAATCAAAGGATCCAGGTATTTTTGTGTGATAAGCACTGGTCTCCTGTGACAGCTGCTTACTACAGCAGAGTGTAGATTTAACCCTAACACTGCCTGCACAGGTACCAGGGTTTATGTGTTAGGCAAGGCAGATTAGTAGCCAACGGATACATGCTACATTACATTAATACAATCTTGAACTAACATCTTCTTCTGGCAGGTTCTTGTCCAGTTTCATTTTACAGAGAGAACCCAAAGAAATGGGTTCAAAGCACCCCACTAATTGAATTGTACTCATAACCATAAATCACAATCTAAATTCTCCTGTGGTCCACCAACCAGATCCAAGTCAGGGACAATAAGAGCGACAAAAAATAAAAAAGTTTAATTACATAATTACACACTATTAGTTTAAAAAGTTAAAATTCTCCAAGGAGGAGGTAGGGAGAATAGAGGGTAAGGGCTACCGGATAGCTATAATAGAATTTGTAGCCAAATAACTATCTTCTCTCCTGCGATCCTTAGGTCATGTTATTACCACTATCCTTGACAGTGGGAGTATATATTACACTCTAGATGCAGATCATCCTAGACTACCTGTATTATCTCTGTGTATCCAATAATTCAGTACCCGGTGTTGCCAAGTCAGAGCTTATTTAACCCTATGTTTTCCACTATGGCAATGGGTATGTATCCCTGTGTACAGCAAGTATCTATGCTGGACAAACACTTATATATGAGGACCAAGCAACAGCTAACCAAATATTCACTGTCACTTGTAACCTAGTTGTTAGTCTGGGATTAGTATACCAGAATCTCAATTACAGAAAATACAGATCTTGAATCTGGTTGATGGACCACAGGAGAATTTAGATTGTGATTCATGGTTATGAGTGCAATTAGTGGGTTGCTTTGAACCCGTTTCTTTGGGTTCTCTCTGTAAAATAATACTATGTTTACCTCCCTTGCACCAACCTACTATACTTTAGGAAATTCATATATAGGTGAGCAGTCTTATTCATCCATTTATCTTGTCCAGTTTCACCTGTAAAAATAATCAAGAAGAAATAGATGCATTATTTACATTGTGCTGCTATGTCGGTGTGCATGTGAGTTCTATGTAAATGTATGGAACTCATATGAGTTTCACGGAATTTATGCAAATCAGCATCAGACTAATGAGATGTGATTTGGGCTACACCCTTGGACGTGTGAGGTATGGTGCTGTACTGAATAGTTTGTTTATGCAGATGTAGCCCTCTTTCCCCCTTACTAAAGAGTCTACCGGTACTGCTGTTACCTGTTGGCTCACAGAAGTCCAGAGCCTCCGCGACTGAGAACCTGGGGTGATCAGATGTCCACCTCAGTGCAGCTATGTCATTACTAAGAGAAGGTCAAATTGTGCTGTGCCATTTAATAAAAGGCAGATTTTAACTTGATCAACACGTGCAAGTTATGTAATTACTGTATGGTACAAATCTTAGGCTCTGCTTCGCTGCATGTGTCTTTGTTTGCACTAAGTTGCAGCCACATCTCTGAGTTAGAAGTACTATGGGTGGAGGAGGCCATTGCTTGCCAACATTAGCTGTTTCCTTATCTTGATTTTATTTCCAGACTAGTAACAACACACAACCCCCACCATCCCCCCTCCAAACAGCCAATCTCTTGACAGTACATGCATTGGGGAGGATTCATGTAAGTTTGTGATGTTTTTGTTTACAGTAAACTCTGGTTTGGTGCAAAACAGGAACTTAACAATAGGTCAGAATGTCTTCATTTATTATGTGAAACACCCAGCATTGTGTATGTATTGGAATATTATAGTAGAAAAGTGTTGTAAAGTATTGTTTTATTGTCTTTGTTTACCAAACCGTGGTGTTTACAGTATGTGGAAAACTTTCAATATTACACTGAGGTAATAATGTAAATAACTAACAAATACACCAAAACTACAGCGCTTAACCTATAATGAGCTAATGCTAAAAAATGTGCCTTAAATTAAATGGTGTGCATACTTAATTGCGCCTACAATATAATAAAGTGCACATACAATATCAAGTGAACCTGATGACCAAAAAACAAACAAATAAAGCAGCGTAAGTTGTCCCACAGTGCAGGTTATCTCCTCAACCTACACACAAAACTCATACAAAAACCATATGGGATACCTGGCGCTTAAAAATCACAGTGTCTCTAACCATTTTAAAATAGTTCACGGACAAAACCCTGAAGGATTAATATGTAAAGGGATAGAGTGCCCTAAAATTAACTGGAGGGGAGGTGACAGACTTACTGTAGGAATTTGTCCAGAAGGGAAAGCTTCTGGATATATACACTAAGGACACTGACACCTAAAGGCTTAAATATAGAGTTTGATCTAGCCTCCTTCCTAAGGGATTAGAAATCACTCTTTATCCAATATGCGTTTAATATCTTTATTAACTATCTGTTTCCATTATATAAGCCATTGAATCCCAGAGTTAATCTCTTTTGACTTGTAGTAATGTATAGCGTCTGTATTAATGAATTTTATTGTGTTTTAATACGTTTCTGTCATATGTATATGCAATGTAATTTGACACCAAGGGGTTAATTACTTCTTGGAGGTATAAATAGGGCTTATAGGCAGTAGCTCCTTATCCTTTGAAAAAGTGACGTCCCCACATCACGAAACGCGTTAGGGGGGAGGAGTTCTAGAGGCACCATCTGCAGAGGAGGTTCCCAGTTGTTTGAACGGCGCTCAGGCAGTGACGTCAGCGGGACCAGTGCCGGAACACACCAGGGAGGGCGAAGAGAGTCATGGGCACTGAGTTGCTGCTGAGAGGAGCCATTCAACTGTACTTGATTTGTAACAAGCAAAAGGGACACCTTAGCAAGTTGCGGACGGCATCCAAATATTGCACGTGTTACTGCATCCATATGTGAGTTTACATTTGCCTGTTTTTATATATTTTAATAAATTGTGTTGTACTTTCCACACTATGGGCCTCATTCAGAAAGCCTCGATAAGGCCCTTATCGAGCACTTATCGACCAAAATGGGCACCCGTATTCAGATAGGCTCGAAAAGTGCTCGATAAGTGCTCGATAACAGCGTTTATCGACGACTTTTTTTTTCGCTTTCCGAAACTCGCTGTCTGCGCAGCGATCAGCCCCTTATCGACCATTTTCGGATGGTTGATAAACTCGCGCTATTCAGAGAGCCGCGAGTCAGTGATCGCTGGCGATCGCTGGCTCTCGCTTGTCAAAAACGCGATTTTATCTCCAAAAACAATCCACCACAAAAAAGTTGGCAGATAGGTGGTCAGACGGCTCGATGAGCAGCGATATGTGTTGACTTAGAAAATAAATCCATTTTTCCTGCATCTGATGAATGGCTTCAGATGGCAATAATTATTCCCATGCTTTAATTTTCCCAGCATGCATCTGATGTATGGGAAATGGATTGTCACGCCACTTTGTACATTTATGTGTGTGTGTGTGTATGACATTATCCTTATTTTTGTTTCATCCTTTCAAATGCTGTGACCACCTGAGTGGCAGCAGTCACACGTTGCCATGTTCTATTATTTCTGTATGTTAAGTCCTAAAACTTTTTGGAATGTGTGTTGTTTTTCTGTGGTTTTTTTGTCATGTTTATTGTAGACTTGTGATCGTCTTTTGTGGGTGTTATTTTCATTTGTTAATGATTACCAGGTATTATGTCCACGTGTGTTAATAACTTTTAGCTGTTGCTAATGTTGTTCACCTCTTCATTACCTGTATGCTGCCTCAAATCTGTATTCAGTATTAATGATCAGCTAATGTTGGTTCATGTAGCTCATATACTGATATACATATAAGCAGGCGTTGTTTTTCACATTGTGAGATGCTGTTATGAAGGGCAATATTCCTGCAATGAATCACTAAGGATGATGAGGGCCTTATTTCACTGATTTTGTATATGTTTTCAATAATGATTACATTTGATGGTCAACATAATGTAATGATTACACTCTGTTTTTCAATTGTGTTGATGCTAGCTTTACATGCTACCTCACACAATCTTCATCATGCTCTCTGTGAATTCAGCTGTGTTATGTCTGCAGCAATCCAGCATTTATAACATATTGGAGATGTTCCTGATCTAACATTGCTACAGACACTGCATGTTTCTACTGTGTAATCCGTTCACAATAATAAGGTGTTACACAATATGCTATGTATTAAATAGTGATCAAAACATAAAAAATACATTTGTAATATATACATCAATTTGTATGTTATACTTAATTTGACATATGAAATTAATTGATCATTAATGATATCCAACAGGTATCATTGTGTTAATTAATGTTTATCATTAACACCTCCTGTGATTAGTAGTCATGTGACGTTATTACAACTACATTTAAAGGAAGCTAATGACACACTTCCTTCCAGCTAGAGATGGCGGTTTACGATACTGACAGTGATGTTTGGTTTTTCATGCGTGCACATGCACATTTGGATTTAGGAGACACAGGAGAGAGAGAGGGGGAGAGGGGAGGAAGAGAGAGAGGAGGTAGGGAGAGGGGAGGAAGAGAGAGAGGGGGTAGGGAGAGGGGAGGAAGAGAGAGAGGGGGTAGGGAGAGGGGAGGAAGAGAGAGAGGGGCTAGGGAGAGGGGAGGAAGAGAGACAGGGGTTGGGGAGAGGGTTCCCCGACAACGTCTTTTTCGTGATCGTACATATTTGGAGGGGCTGAGCGAGGCAGAAATAATTACTCGTTATCGTTTGAGTTCATCAGCAATACTGCACCGACACACTTTATTCGAGCAAATACCCAGTATGTACCTGGCAGAAACCTGGAATACGCCGCTCCTCACCTCTGACAAGCCCCGTTGTGTTTGCCTTCCCAGCCTGGGTTCATGCCTGGCTGACGGGCGGCTGATCTGTTAAATGATAATGATTAGGATTTAATAGGCTGCAATGCTTCGCGTGTCTACCAGATGGCATAAATTCATGAATTGTAATGCAGTATATATATATATATACTGTGCAGTATTGCAGCCAGCGGGAATAAAATGCTTCAATCCCAGCTTAGAAAATACCTCAATGCACTCGGGCAGAAAACAGTCACAAACCTCAATACACCCGGGTATACCCGAATTCGTGGGACTAGCCAAGCTCGAATAAAGTGTGTCGCCAGTGTATTGGCTCTTTATGCTGACTTAAGAGCTGATTTAGAGCCGTTAACAGACAGAGTTCATGCAGTACCTGGTCTTGTTAAAATGCTGATCTCATTACATTTTCTTGCTTCGGCGTCTTTTCAGTCAACTGTGGCCATAGTAGGTGGGGTGTCGCAGCCATCAATGTCGCGCGCCCTTACCCAGTTTCTATGTGCACTGAATAGACGTGCTAGGAATTATATACATTTTCCTAGTGAGCACACAGAGTGGTTGGAACTAAAGAAGGCTTTTTATAGCATAGCTGGTCTACCATGCATGATGGGTGCAATTGATTGCACACATGTTGCTCTGCTCGCACCTGGTGAAATGGAGTATGTGTACCGTAATAGGAAACACTTTCACTCCATTAATGTGCAGGTTGTATGCGATGCTAACATGAAAATTCTGAATGTGGTAGCCAGATTTCCTGGTTCCACCCACGACTCATATATTATGCAACATTCATCAGTCTACCATGCATTTGAGGCTAGTATTTATGGTCATGGTTGGCTGGTGGGTGAGTAAATATTTATAGAAGACTCGTGTGTTGAACGTTTTTTTTAAGTATGTATTGTGGACACATAATGAATGAAGAAATTTTTGGAATCTTCCATTTCTTAAACTGTATGAAAGTAGATATGTAACGTTTTTAAATGGTTCAATGTTATGTTAACAAATATCATACCATAAATGTCAGTTCGTACAGTGAGATATAGACATTACATTTACTATAGCAACATTATGTGTTACATTATGTGAAGCGTAGCTGCAGGCATTAGAATTTTCATGCATTTGCTATGATCATGTCTGTTAGTAACATCACACATACTTCTATCCTTGAAAGTTTGCTAATGTATGTTACATAAATACATACTGTATATGCATGTTATCTTGACCTTACAATTCTTGTTACATACTTTAAATGTAAAAAACCACATTGTGTGTCTAATGTATGTGTTGATGTTATACAATATGTACATGTCTGTCAGGCAATAGTTATAATAATTCTGAAGCTTTTGTTGTCCCACTGTATTCTAGGTGATTCGGGATATGGTATTCGAACGTGGCTCCTAACCCCACTGCTTAACCCACAATCCCCTGCCGAGGAGCGTTATAATGCGGCACACATATCCACTCGCTCAGTTATTGAGAGGACATTTGGACTGTTAAAAAGTCGTTTCAGATGTCTGGATAAATCTGGTGGTGTCCTACAGTACAAGCCTCAAAAGGTCGCTGACATAGTGATGAGTTGTTGCATTCTGCATAACATTGCATTAAGTAACAATTTAACAGGCGACATAAGTGAGGGTCTCGATGATGAACCTCCTGTACATGCAGCAGGGGATGATGAGCAGACTGCCAGTGGGGTGGAGACACGGCGTAAAGTGATTTCCACATATTTTTCAGGTCATTAACATTGAAAATGTCTAAAGTTTTGTATAGTGTGTCATGTTGTTGCATGTCATATTAATGTTATTTTTATTTTCAACTACCATAGGATAGTGTTGCCTGACCACATTAGGTATCCAAGTTATGCGGTGTGTACGTGGCCACATGTGTATGGTATGTAAATGTCAGTCTTATTTTGTTGCTCTTTCAGATAAGTACTAAAATACTACAATGTGTCAGGTGGACATGATGCATACATGTTGTACATGTTCATTCATGTATGAAACTAGTGATTTATTATGTAATTATGCTAATTTATGCATTATTAAGACATCATCTTGAATAAACTATTAACAAAGTGAACATGTAAAACATAATATGTATGATTATATGTGTCCTAACTTCTTCACATTATATGTAATACAGACTACAATAGGCCATGAGACGTAATCATGAAATTACACCTGTCAACGTTGACATTGTAGCTATTACAATTACAATGATCATTCTGTAATAAAAAGAAAGTTCATTGAATGTTTTCATAATGTGTTTCTACACAAATCTACATGTTGTTATAAACACACTTATGTGCCATTTTATTACTTTTAACATGCATATCTATATATGTAATCATGAATATTAACACATCTATGTATTCATTATGTAATGCTTTTAATGGTTAATTATTTTCTTGGAATATGCTAGACCAACATTGGAATATAATTGTGGCTACAGGCAAGGTATTTATCATAACAATTTGCACATATCACTATACACATACACACTTCATAATATAATGGCATTTATGTACGGTTTCTGTGTGTCTTCGTTGAACAAAATAAATTGTCACACGTGCATGAACCACCCACATGTAGCCTTTATAAAGTAGTGTTGTTTAACTTTAATGTATAATATCTAATAAAGCTTTCACATTCATTAAGCAAACTAACTAAATGTTTTCGGCATCCTTTTGCAATATTCAATTCTCCTTTGATGCTTCTCCATGTCAAACGGTTTTCTCTGAAATGACATAACATAAAGAAACTGTTAATATCATGATATAGTACTTATGTATTCATTGATACGTGCGTTTTTTAAATGATAATGTTTTCGTTGATGTGTTGTAAAAAAATATGCATTCCGGCATGTATCCACAACTTTGTCATGTGCGCACTTAGGTCATCAGACATGATTGTGCATGTGCCTTTGTGTATGATATGTTAAAGCTGCAGTTCAGTCAATATCCTGCATGTGTGTTTTGTTCAAGAAATCAGTTGTGTAGTAAGAATTTTTTTTGTTAGCATTTTCTGTTTTAAAATAAACAACTTTGAAAGACCAATTTTCTTGTATTGTATTTTAACAGCCATTTGCTAAGCCACTGCCCCTTCATGTCCTGTCACAAGCTGTGGCACACCCCTCTGTCAGCCCTGGCTTCCCTCTAGCACTTGTCACTGCAGGAATGCTCATGAATATTCATGAGCTTCCACTGCCAGTCAAGCAGATTATAAACAAATGGCAGCTTTTAATATGTCACCAAATTTGCATCTATCAATACATGGAAAACGAATTGAGCTGCAGCTATACAGTTGTTTAGGTAATTACAGATTGCACACATAAAAGGATTGAAGTCCAAAAATAAATGTACAATTTTTTTTTTATTAAAACATGGAACTGCAGCTTTAATGGCCGTGCGTGCAAAAGCACACTTTAAAAACATACTCGTTGCTCAGCTAATTACAATGGATATAATTTATATCTGTTGTAACACAAATGCATTAAAATACTTACTTATAAACATTCGTGTGTTGCACTACTTAATAGACATATTGAAAGCAAGCAACACAACATGTCCCCCTGCGCTTTAAAGCTGCAGTTCCATGGTTTTTTTTTTGTACATTTTTTTTTAAAATTCATTCGTTTCAAAGCGTGTGATATATGTGCTCGAGTAATGGTTTCCATTATAGCAAAACTTTATCATTGTGTTGTGGGGTAACTGCGATAAGACCATGTGTTGTTTAGCAGCACCCTTTGCCAGTCCGGTACACCTCCGCTTCGGAGTTACGGGCAAAAACAATACACATTTGTTTACAATATGTTACATAGGAAACTCTGATTTTTTCCACCTCAAACATGCCACTGTATTGTATTTTGCGCGCGCATAAACGGAAGCTGGATACTAAAGTGAAGTTGTTTCTCAAGTAAATACGTCACGTGAACGTCTCCTCCAATGAGGGTGCACTTTGTCCGTGTAAACAATATTAAAGTTGTGAATGTTCTGTATGGGCAGGGAGAGCATGTTATTTGCTTATGCTACTTTCATCAACTACTGTGCTCCCATTTATGCAGGCTATGTTCAATGGCATGTGCGCACACCTCAGTGTGAGCTGTGTGTGTATGTATGTCCCTGCACTCAATGTGTAAATGGACACTACGCACCTTAAGGATGAAGATTTTTTCCTGTGTTGAAGATACATTTTTTTTTTTTGGTGTTAGCTTTTACATTCACATTTGAGATGGATGCGTGGCCACGCCCCCAATCTATTCCCAACCAATTATGCTGTCCCAAGCGCTTCACGTCATACACATGCAAAACAACAACCACACCCCCTCCTATCAAAATTATTTGCTGTCCCCTTATGCTGCCTATCACTGTGCAGTGTTGTGCACGCGCAGCACGACCACCCCCCGCTATCCGTGCCTGACACAGTCCAAACATGCCACGCAAGATTTATTTTCATATACTGACGTGCGCTGGGTTGTTGTTGTCTCACCACACTATATAGAATGTACGCGCGCGCATGGAAGGGAGGCGGGAGCACACATACATTGTGGATCATTAACCATTTCCTTACTCACTTACCTTTCACTGCTACTATGTCTGCTTATGTGTGACTATGTGTGTGTGTGTATATATGTAGTCATGGTTGTTGAGGTATGTGATACTGCATGTGTTCACTGATTACATCTCAGTTGTTGCGCTAAGTAGTAATGAGACCTTCAACTAAAATAAACAATATTTGGTTTCTTATTCTCACACACACACATGTACACATACATCCATCAATACAGATAGATTTGTGAACAGGCATTTGCCATACCATTTACTCACACATACATATGACTTACATGTGACGGCACTAGATACATGAAAACTAAGGCTCACTTTCACGTGAGTTCACAAAGCAACGCGCGTCACTGTAGAAAAGATCACTATGCAGGCAACAAATATATTTGCGCGTGTACGTTAATAAGCCAAATAAACGTATCTTTGCATAGTACATTTCTTCACACGCACACTCATTCATGAGCAATTACCATTACAGCGCAATATGGATTACATTACAGTAAGACTTCATTCCTTAAAGACATAATACTACTTATAACATTAACAAATCACAAGGCTTACTGCGTATGATTGATGATATGCTAATTGTGTGGATCTACTTTAATTGCAAGCTTTTTATCATAGCATACATATGTTTCAGAGTAATATTCAAATAGGATTGATAATTCTCACAAAAGTATATATGTTTGTAAACATGTCATGGACTAATTTGTCAACATCATCATATATGATATTATAATTAAGGGCGAACGTTATTTATATAACTTACAAATTACTCATTAAAAACATTTATTTCTATTTACCAGGGTTCCATGAATCCATGTTCTTGCTGGAATCCATGCAGAATGGATGTCATCTCATCTCCATAGATATTGGAATCTATCATTGAATATTCAGCTGCTTGCATGTAGTTCACCATCTCGTTTTGCACGTATTCCAGGCTTGTCTCAAGGCACTGTGGCTGATCAAAGCAAGTATTTGTGCTTCTGTCTTCACATGCATACTGGTATTCTTGAGGGAAGTTTGAACAGTTTGCAAACTTATGTTCATCCTGTGCTTGTTCATACTGTGAGCCGTCAAGTAGGTTTGCCTCATTAGAGAATCCGCTGTGTGAAGTCATCACACTTCTGTTTTCTCTCCTTACTAATAGATTACTCCTACGATCCAACATAGTGTGACAGTTGTCGTCAACAATCCAGAATCCAAGCCTCTGACCAGGACGTGCCACTATTCTTTGAAAATTATCTCTCATACACAAAGTATGTTTGATAGCATTCATCAATTTCTGACGATTACTGGACTGTCTGTAGAATGCATAATTTTCAACAATATATTGAAAAATTTGATGCACTGTTGCTTTTTCACCCGGCTGATTTTTGATAGCTTTATATATTATAACGGCATAGGTTTCAGCAGGACGAACTGGAGTGTAAGTATGAAGCGACATTTCAGTGTTCCAAAAAAGAGTGTGTGATTTACTATTGAGGTAAGCATGTTTCATAAGAGACATGGATACATTTAGTAGATTTGTGCTCAGAACTTCAAGGTTAAAACACAATACCTCCTGTGTTTGTAATCTGTGTTGAAAAGCAGCTGCAGACTTGTTTTCAACTACTTATTTTATAAAATTTAACCTACATTAGGCCACAGTGTATTTCTGTATTAAATCATGACAGTGGTATATCTCTGCATATCTGGGGGTTAAAAAATGCTATCACAAGGGTTCAAGTTTAGAAAGCATATCGTGATCATAATCACCAGCATACGGTAACTGTAATTTATGTTGTACAAGACTATAGTTAACAAAAATGGAAGAACCACACTGTAGCAAGATGTCTTGGGTAGGTAAATAGTTAGGAAACAAGTTCCAAACATTTCCAAAACATTCAGCCTTGCTGGCAGGTCTCTGTGGTGTACGTCCAGGACATCTTGCTATAGTGTGGTTATTCCATTGTAATGTATGCATTTGTTTCAACCCCCCTCCCCCTCCAAAAAGTGATCTTTTGATACTATGGGCCCTGCGCTCTCTCCTGTCTCCTTCATGCAGATTCCATTCTGATGTGGTTGAGGCCCCTGAGAGCAGACGGAGACCCCCGAAACCAACATGAATGTTACATCATTCCACTATTGTAGTCATGGTTCGTATTTGGCCTCAGTATGATTTTGTTATTTATATTTAATGTATCAACTTTATGGAGTTATTTATCAATTATCAGCGTTAATATGATATGTAGATGTTACAGTAATTTTCAAGAACATTAGGATAGACAGTTATTGAAGATTTTTTACATTTGCACGTATAGTTCGTAATATAATGTTGTCACTTATATACTCACACTCACGATGCGCTGCTTCATAGTTATTTTAGTCATATATACACACACACACACACACACACATATATACACACTTTGTAGGCTAATGATATGTTGTGTAGTCACTGTTGAAAGTAACATAATGAAAAAAAACATTTGAACATGATTACTGATAGTATTAGAAACAAAAGTACATGTTAAACAACTATTTTAACATGTACACCTTGGATTCATGATAAACATGTTCACAATGTGCACTATGTAGTTAGTACAAATGTTGACCATTACACTGACTTGACATTAACATTTAAAATGACAATGTGTAATGTCATAGCAGTATTATTTTATACAATCATGTTTGAAACACAAGTTTCAACAGTTCTTAGATAGATGGCTTGAAATGATGTAATAACATGTATTTGTAAGTTGTACTTGGTCTTTGTTACTTAAACATTATACAATGAATTTACGTATGGATATGTATGTATTTGCCATACATACTATGTTCTGTCACTAACATTAAAAAATAAGCACACAACACAAATATTCTTTTCAAAATGTATTTCTTTTCAGAAAACAATGTTTGTGATCTTGTCAATGGACGTTGACTTGAAGGTGGCCGTTGGAGACGTGTGCGCACTTTGACACGACCAGGTAACGTAAGGGGTGTCACTATAGCTGTTTGTGGTGAGAGCTGTTGCATATTTGGAAAGGCGGGCGTTTGTAATGGGTGTGTACTTTGCTTAGACATAATTTCATATGGCTGTGTATTTGGAAATAACATCGTTTGAGCTTGCTGTGTACTTGGCGTACCCATTAAATTAGATGGATGTGTACTTGGCGTACCCATTACATTAGATGGATGTGTACTTTGCTTAGACATAATTTGACATGGCTGTGTATTTGGAAATAACATCGTTTGAGCTTGCTGTGTACTTGGCGTACCCATTAAATTAGATGGATGTGTACTTGGCGTACCCATTACATTAGATGGATGTGGCGTACCCAAAATATTAGATGGATGTGTAGTTTCCATAGGCATCAAATTAGATGGATGTGGCGTACCCAAAATATTAGATGGATGTTAAGTTGCCATAGGCATCAAATTAGATGGATGTGGCGTACCCAAAATATTAGATGGATGTGTAGTTGCCATAGGCATCAAATTAGATGGATGTGGCGTACCCAAAATATTAGATGGATGTGTAGTTGCCATAGGCATCAAATTAGATGGATGTGGCGTACCCAAAATATTAGATGGATGTGTAGTTGCCATAGGCATCAAATTAGATGGATGTGGCGTACCCAAAATATTAGATGGATGTGAAGTTGCCATAGGCATCAAATTAGATGGATGTGGCGTACCCAAAATATTAGATGGATGTGTAGTTGCCATAGGCATCAAATTAGATGGATGTGGCGTACCCAAAATATTAGATGGATGTGAAGTTGCCATAGGCATCAAATTAGATGGATGTGGCGTACCCAAAATATTAGATGGATGTGCAGTTGCCATAGGCATCAAATTAGATGGATGTGGCGTACCCAAAATATTAGATGGATGTGAAGTTGCCATAGGCATCAAATTAGATGGATGTGGCGTACCCATTAAATTAGATGGCTGTGTACTTTGCGTAGGCATAATTTCACATGGCTGTGTATTTGGAAATAACATCGTGTGAGGTTGCTTTGTCGGGTGTAATGTACCTGACATGTGTGTATATTCTTGTGTAGGTGCCAAAGCACACACCTGATTATTTCCCTTTTTTGGGTTAGCTACACTCGGTTTTTTCCATGTACCCATCACAGGGCACCAGTATTTGCGTAACACATTTCTCTTACTTGTTCCTAATGTTTTGTTTTTTTGACTACCATAAAAAGGTGTCACCAATGTTGCAGGAGCAGAAGAAACAAATGTTGCAGGACAGTCCGACACCAATTGTGCTGAAGCATGGACATTATCAGGACAGTCCGACACCAATTGTGCTGAAGCATGGACATTATCAGGACAGTCCGACACCAATTGTGCTGAAGCATGGACATTATCAGGACAGTCTGACACCAATTGTGCTGAAGCATGGACATTATCAGGACACTCCGACACCAATTGTGCTGAAGCATTGACATTATCAGGACACTCCGACACCAATTGTGCTGAAGCATTGACATTATCAGGACACTCCGACACCAATTGTGCTGAAGCATTGACATTATCAGGACACTCCGACACCAATTGTGCTGAAGCATTGACATTATCAGGACACTTCGATACAAAATCTGCTGAAACATTCAACGTTGATGAAGATTTGGATACCATTTGTGCTGAAGCATTCAAGGTTGATGAAGATTTGGATACCATTTGTACTGAAGCATTCAAGGTTGCAGGACAAGGCCAAACAAATTTACCACACGCAGAGCTGTTGAATGTTGCATGAGAACCCGGTCCAAATTGTGCAGAAGCATTCAAGGTTGCAGGAGAACCAAGAACTAATTTTGCTGATGCATTCAATGTTGCAGGATAATCCGCTCCAAATTGTGCTGAAGCATCCAAGTTTGCAGGAGTACCCGGTCCAAATTGTGCAGAAGCATTCAAGGTTGCAGGGGAACCTGTTAAGAATGTTGCAAAAGCAGAGGTGTTGAAGATTGCAGGAGAAGCTGCTAATAATTGTGCTTCAGACGACACATTCAATGTATCTGGAGAAGCTGCCAATAATGGTGTCTGATAAGATGGCAAAGATGCTGCCGGAGAGGAGGTCAATGGTGGAGAATCATGTTTTGACTTACAGTAGGTGTGGAAAATATTCCAAGACCATGCTGAAATGATGAAGAAGCAACTTCCTGTCTTCTCGACAATATTGCACATGCACGTAGCTCATTCTGTTTTATCAGACTTTCATCTATCGAATGTAACGAAGAATTGTGTAAGTCGAATGCAGTACAATTCCTGTTTAAAAGCTGTTTTATGCTGACCAGCTCAGCTACAATTTCCTTTTGCACACCCATCATTTCTTGGTGACGTTGGTTTTGAGAATTAATGAAATTCTTTTCCGATGTATGTTGGTTGGACAAGTGTCGTTTTTTCTGTTGTTTCTTTTTGGGAGACTTAACTTGTGGACTAAGTGACTTAGATAGCACCGATGAGGTATCAGAAGAAACCAAGACAGCAGTTGTTACATCTAAAATGAAAAAGCAAAATAACCAAGTTAGACTAATTTAATCATTAACATAATCATATTTGATTAACCATGATAACATCCTTAGAAAGAACATATTGAAGCATGAGAATACCATATTGACATTTTAGGACTGCCAATTGTGCACTACCAAAGTTATGTGACATCAAAGCATACTTACAGATTGATAATCATAAGACTATATATATGTTGTTATTTAGATGTAATGTAACCAAAGACCATGTCTGTATTTGTAACTAATCATCCTCACATTGAATTATAGTATCCTGTATCAGTTATATATTGTCAATTGGTGTGATTTATATAAATTTACTAATGCTATTGTCACATGCTAATGTGAATGTCAAGACGGGTATTTTGTATTTGGTATTGTTGGCACAGTTGCTATTGTGTGTGATTGACAATGTGTACACACAAAGGAAGGTTGTGGTTGTACACATGTCCTATAGTATGTGGCCACACACAGCAGTCATCATGTAGCGGGACAATGTTCCAACAAGAGAAACTATATGATTGTCATACTGCAATTTTAAACCACTGTGTATATTAATGTTCACATTGAACATGGAATTGAACAAATAATATATAATATTGTACTGTATGTTTGTCAACTAATTTTAAAGTAGACAAAGCCACTGACAAACACACACCATTCACCCCTATACACAGTGTGCGTAACGTGACGCAGCTTTTACAAAGAAGCTTAACAATTGTTGTTCTTTTATAATGGCTCACCTTGAATTGGTAAAGATGAGGCCGCTGATACATGTGAGGATAGGGAGGATGCAGAAGATGAAACAGGTGATGCACGTGTTGAGACACCTTTTTTTTTGGACACTATGTAGAGTACAGGAAAAAAAAAATATGCTGGTTACATACCCACAAAGGAAGTATATTACTGTATTGAAAGGCAAAACTAATCGATGTTACTTCAAATAGTCAGCAAGTACATATGTGAAATTTGTATACTGAAATACTACAATATAATCTTATTTCTTCATACATAGTATTATTAATCAATCATATGAATGTATTGCATTTTATGACCATGACCTACAATGTTATGTATGAATTGTGAATTAAATCAACATAACAGTAAAAAAACATCTATTCTTGGTTTTGTTATGACTACAAGAAATTGTGCACAATTACTTGCAATCATAAATTGAGGGCTACATGTGAAAAAGTTATAATGATTAAATGTTGACGTCATGTACAGTCAAAGTAGTAATTATGCAATTACTTAGTACATGCTGAATAATAGTAATGTAAATTTACTGACCTGGGGGAAATGTTGAGTCATAGATCCCAATATCACGATCCCCAGCCAAACCCTCCACCGATAATGGATTCATCATTCGAGCAACCTGCTCCTCCATCTCCGTCAATCTTAGAGAACGGCCAGGAGGTCCTCCACCAGTAGTAGATGCACTGACACGTATATTGTGTAATTTTTTTTTTACATTACTTTTAATATCCTGGAAACGTTTCCGACAATTCATATAGGTTCGCTGTTGATTTCCACACGCCGAAACATAATTGACCACCTCTTCCCACAATTCCTTTTTTACTCTGTTGGATGTCTTGCCTAAACAAGTCAAAGGAAAAGTGTTACAAAATATGCTAATAACATATTCACATTTGTTAAATCTAATTAAACATAGTTATAACGACCTTGAAATAGTGTTAAATATGTCAACATGTTTTCAAAATCCACACTGCAAGTGCATGCATGTCCACCTAGCAAGCATGCGCAAGCAGAAAAGCTTTATTCCAGACGTTGTAATATCCACTCATGTATGGACGCAAACAGACAATATAGAAACGTTAATCCTACTTCAGCACACATGGCTAAATACGTGCCTCACTCATACGGATACACCTATTTGGTCACCTATGCTGTAAACGTTGACTGTTTGTGTACATTAAATTATGGAATTATCCAGGGATGACCTATACCCCCAACTGCGGTCGGAAAGCGTTATTTTGATGCGCACATCTCATAGAGGATATAGTTCAGGGTGCATGCTTCAAAGGGGGGTGGTGTGAACTGACGTGAGGCCCGCAGGAAAGAACAAATAATGTAAAAGTTTAATTTTTTGTTGTACTTTATAATGATGTTGTGAAATTGATTTTACACTTCAATAGTTTCATGTGTGCAATCTGTAATTACCTCAATCAATGTGTAGCTGAAGGTAAAATCGTTCTGCATGTATTGTTAGGCGACATAATGACTGAAGAGATGTGTTTATATAATGCTTATGTCAGTAAGTGGAAGCGCATGAATATTCATGAGCACACCTGCAGTGACATGTGCAAGAGGGAGGCCAGTGCTGACAAAGGGGTGTGCGAGGCCTTGTGACAGGACATGAAGGGGCATAGCCTTATGAAATGCTTCATAAAATATTATGTAATACTGTAGGTAATTTTGTAATTTTTGGCTATAAACACATAAACAATAAATCCACATGTAATGACTACAGACCTGATTTATGTTACAAAACACACATGTAATATATTGACTGAACTGCAGCTTTAAATGCGTAACGTTTGAAAAGGTAACAGCTGCCCTGTATAAAACACAATATTTTTACCGCTGGGTACACTTCATTTAATGAAAGAAACGTTTCTTATTAAACATGCAGCTGCGTCTCTGTTCCTTTAACAATAAATGAAATGATTATGTAACATTATTTAAACGCAGCAACAACAAACATTACAATGGTGTCTGTAGCCACACCTCATCCCATATTTAAAATGAGTGATTGTGATAATGTGCAGACATGTGACAGCAGACTGAAGCAAACGCACGCCCTCCAACTCGTGCCTGTGCCACCCTGAACAAGCCATTAATATACATGTGTAATATAACATGAGGGCCCATGCTACACACCAAAATAATAGCAAGCTTATACCTACAATATGACATCAATATCCTTATGTGATATACATGTGTACTGAACAATAATCAATAAATCATGTGAAACATTATTTGTATGACATTGGCCTAATTAACTTACCTACTAATTTTCCATACAGCTTATCATACCGCTGCATTATCTCCGTCACGAGCACTTGATTTTCTTCATCATTAAATTTAGAATTTCGTTTATTTTCTATACGCTTCTTCCGTACAGTCTTTTCTTTAACTACTGAGCTGGTCTGCTCAGTACTGCAGCACCCTATTTCTAACGGAACTGACTGAAAGGCAGTTGCACTGTCCCCAACACGCACAGACATCCCACCAACAGATACCCTGCCACTCACACGCTCCCGACCACCACCACGCTCACGTGACCCACCAGCATCACGAACACGGCCACGGTGATCATCACCACGAGCCTCACGGCCACGTGCACCCCCACGGCCACTCTCACGAACCCCCTCATGGCCACTGTCACCCTCACGGCCACGTGCACCCCCACGGCCACTCTCACGAACCCCCTCATGGCCACTGTCACCCTCACGGCCACGTGCACCCCCACGGCCACTCTCACGAACCCCCTCATGGCCACTGTCACCCTCACGGCCACGTGCACCCCCACGGCCACTCTCACGAACCCCCTCATGGCCACTGTCACCCTCACGGCCACGTGCACCCCCACAGCCACTCTCACGAACCCCCTCATGGCCACTCGCACCCTCACGGCCACGTGCACCCCCACGGCCACTCTCACGAACCCCCTCACGGCCACGTGCACCCCCACGCCCACGCTCACGGCCACTCACACACTCACTTCCACTACTGTCATCCATAACCACACGTTACACAATCACTCACAAATACAAAATACACAACGAAATGGCACACCAGAATACAAATATACACACTAACTAACACAAAAACAAGTTCAGCAACAATCACAACCCTTTCTTTCTAACTTACTATAAACTGCAGGTCTCACAACGCAACTAGACTGTGTGTCTCACTGCCGCTAACCAACACAGACACTAATTAGAAGAACAGCAACATTTAAATAGGTTTTTGGACGTTTGATTGTCTCGCGAGATTTTCGCTGTGACGACAACTAAGTTCAAAAAAAGTTCAAATAAACATCGCCACGTATGATCATTTATGGGAAAAAAACAGCAGCGGAAATATCGCTGCGACATTATCGCCGAGTTTCAAAAACTGCTTATGATTCCTTATCGTGGGTGTATGAATACCGTGATAGGATCGCTGCAAACATCGACATTTTACAAATCATAGCGATATATTTTTTGAATGTTCTCTGAATAAGCCCCTATCTTTCTGTATTCTCTCCTTATCATGCCTTCCGAATATCTACTTGGGAGAGGCTAAAGAAGAGGAGGATTGAGAAGATTCGCGTGGGGTTCGTGATCACAGCAAGGAAGAGGTTAAAGCACAAATCCTCTCAACTGAAAGTTGCAAGATTTATCTTGTAAGTAGTTCACTGTGGTCGTACTGTCCTGTATGCACCTGTCCAGATATACGGCGCAATTTGTGTTTTTTCTTTAACCCTTTATATGTGGGGACTAACGAATCCAACTGCAATCGTCATTTTGGTTGGGAACATCATTTGGACATTTAAAGGAGTGCACTGTATGGACACTTTCTACTGTATTAAGCGCCAGGTATCCCATATGGTTTTTGTATTACACTGAGGTGTTGGTTTATTTTGGGAAGTAACTTATTCTGAAGACAAAGAGTGATCCAGGAACCTCAGGGGTATGTGCTGGTGCATTCACGTGCATGAGTCATGCTGAATGTGAGAGCAGCACAATATGTGGGGAGAGTATGCATCCTATCCTATAGTCATTATAAAATGAAGGCCGAATTGTACTTGGCAGTTCAATAAAAAAAACATTTAAAAGATAAAATTACAACAGATAAGAACCACTTGGACCTCCAGCACGCCCAAAGATTCAACAAGAGACCAAGGGCAAGCTTATTTATGTATTTGTTTTTTACAAGCACTTTTACTAGTCTTGTTAAGATAACTAAATCAGTCCCACAGTCCCCCCACACAAACATCTCATTCAGTCATAGTTAGTCATACCGTAGTGGCATATCTAACTACAGTATGTGCATTGTTAAGGCAAGTTTCTGATGTTTTTCTTTACAGGAAACTCGGTTTTGGTTTGGTGCAAAACAGAAACCTCAAAGTAGGTCAGTATGGTAAAATCTGTTTATTTATGTAAAACATCAATAATGTTATTTTTGCTGGAAGATTATAGTATAAAAGTATTGTAAATTATTGTTTTAATGTCTCCATTAACGTGGATATATATATATATATATATATATATGAAAAACAAAACAGAGAGTGCACCACCAAGGCAGGTCCAAACCGCAGCAGGGAGTCCAAGATTCGCTGGAAATAGTCTCTCAAACAGCGCTGTCCCTCCGGTTCACTCGAAATCTTCCAAGTCCATTTGGTATCAGAGTTAGCCTTAATAACACTACATGTGCTCCCCGGCCGTAAAGGAGCCCACAGCGTGATGACGTAATGTCGTAAAGTACGTCCCTTAGTGATTATAAATCACATACTGCCTTTAATTAACCTTTACTTTGTGAGTGTTTTTAATCCCCCCATCCACCCTTCCCTATTATTAAATGTTACAGTGTTACACTATGGGGCGTGCGCTCTCTGTTTTGTTTTTCTTATAGAATTTGCTGTGGAGCTGGTTATTCCATGTGAGAGCTGCCGTGGACCCCTGGATTCTCTACATTGTTCTGGTGCTATCTGTCAGGACTCATCATAGGGTTTGGACATTGGACTTTGATTTTGTTATCTTATGTATCCATATGTTTGTTTTAGTATAATGCTGTTTACTGTACATTATTAATGCTTATTATTTTTTTTAGGGTAATTATATAATAACATTTATTGTCACACATTGGTATATAATTGAATACCTTTTGGCGCTACTTTCTTTTCTTTTATATATATATATGTATATATATATACATACATTCTTTTATATATATATAAATGTAAATACAACTGTATGCTCATCTGCATGTCTTAGGCAGGTCTGCAACCCCGCCTTTTTTCCCCATTATCACCCAGCACACAGCACTTCCACTGCAGCAAGGGATTCCGGGAAATGACATGCAAATGAGCACACAGTGCCACATTTTGCTTCAAAAACCATTTTTAACATGGTCCCTATAGGCTTAAGCTTGCTGCATGGTCATATATATAGAAAACTTTCAATATTACACTGAGTTACTGTATGGCTTATTATGGGAAGTAACTTCCCTTAGGGTGAGGGGCGGGTGTTCGTTCAGGAACCTTGGTCCCTGTTTTTTGCCATGTGTGTCTATGTTTGTGTAACACATGTGTCCCCCCCCCCCCCCCTCTGGGAGATTTCACTGCTACACGGTGTGGTGTGGTGCATACCTGCTGGCTCACAGTTGATCTGAGTCTCTTGTGATGTTGTGGAGGAGAATAGGACAGGCTTCTGGAGTAGTAACTGATTCTTTCTCATGGTGACAGCGCCTCTATCTCTTGCAGGCCCCAGGGATGTGGGGACAATCCCTACAGGAGTCCTTACTTCCCCTCCCCCTGATAGATTGTAGTCGCAGGCAGGAAGATATATTTGAACAGGACCACTTTATTCATACACTGCAGTTGATCAGCATACACAGCTCACACAGTGGGTACATGGGGCTTCACTCTCAGGATGTACCATGGACCTCCACTCCAGGCCAAGGGGCCATGAAGCAGTCCTTGCTCTTCCCTTACTCCCTGATAGAGTAAGGGGTATAGGCTCCCATCCACTCCCCTAAGGGAGGGAATACAGATTGGCATAGCCCTGCACAATTGTTGTGGGTAGACCAGCCTCTCTCAAGCAGGTAGAGACACTGACTAAATTTGGTATTGCAGCTCTTTAAGTACAAGGGAAGCAGGCACCATGTCGAAAGCACTGATTGGCTACACACAGGCATAGTCCCTGTGACTCACTGAAGCTGCTGTGGGTGGGAAAACCCCATGATAACTCCTGGCACGCCTGCTCTTACCATGGCATACTGCCAGGAGGGGGCAGACTGGTAGCCAAGGAAACCAGTCCTGGCTACAATTGCTTATAGCTAGTGCCGTGTCTTGGTACTGAGGGGTGAGGGTAATGTAATGGTGGTGAGTTTGTGATATTTATTTTCATGTTTTGCCAGAAAAGGCAAAGATCGCTGTGGAAAAATGCTGATTGGCGGAAACAAATTTTCACCAGCAACATGGGAAGGGTTCTTTACAGTAAGGGCAGTTAATATGTGGAATTCATTACCCATGGAGACTGTGATGGAAGATATAATAGATAGAATAGAATAGATATCTTTAAGAAAAGTTTGGACATCTTTTAGAAAATAAAAGTATACAGGGATATACCAAATAAGTAAACATGGGAAGGATGTTGATCCAGGGAGAAATCTGATTGGCATTACTGGAGTCAGGACGGAATTTATTTTTCCCTTCATAAGATATTGTTGTTTCTTTTATTTGCCTTTCTCTGGATCAAAACACTGTAAATACATATACAGTATAGGATGAGTATCTATCTAAATGTAACATTTGAAGGTTGAAGTTGATGGATATATGTATTGTTTCAACCTCATGTTGAACAACTACTGTATGTAACTATGTAATATCAAATTAAGTTATGTTAACCAATTAATACTGTTTAATTTCATTGTAAAATTTTGATTTTACAAAGTTAAGAATAATACATAAATTAATAACGTCTCAATTCAATGCTGAATTCTGATTCAGAACATTTACAATTGTTCAATAACAGATTTGATCAATAACTTAAATCTTGTTGAGAATGCCCCAGACTTACGCAAATAAAACCTTAAAGATTTACTGGAATACAATGGGGTCGCAAGGCTCGAGAAGGGGTTATTGTATTGTATGTCTTTATTTATATAGCGCCATTAATGTACATAGCGCTTCACAGCAGTAATACACGTGGTAATCAAATAAATAACAGATAATATAAATAACAGATCATGGGAATAAGTGCTTTAGACATTAAGGAAGAGGAGTCCCTGCCTCGAGGAGCTTACAGTCTAATTGATAGGTAGGGAGAACGTACAGAGACAGTAGGAGGGAGTTCTGGTAAGTGCGTCTGCAGGGGGGCAAGCTTTATGTGTTCAGAATATCCACAGTGCTATTCATATGCTTCTTTAAGCAAGT
This sequence comes from Ascaphus truei, assembly GCF_040206685.1. Lineage (NCBI taxonomy): Eukaryota > Metazoa > Chordata > Amphibia > Anura > Ascaphidae > Ascaphus > Ascaphus truei. The sequence goes on along the minus strand of NC_134486.1, from coordinate 134,042,898 downwards.
GTGTCTTAAGGTGGGTCTTAAAGGTGGATAGAGAGGGTGCTAGTCGAGTACTGAGGGGATGGGCATTCCAGAGGTGTGGGGCAGTCAGTGAAAAAGGTTTAAGGCGGGAGAGGGCTTTAGATACAAAGGGGGTAGAAAGAAGACATCCTTAAGAAGAACACAAGAGTCTGGATGGTGCATAACGAGAAATTAGGGCTGAGATGTAAGGAGGGGCAGAAGAGTGTAAAGCTTTAAAAGTGAGGAGAAGAATGGAGTGTGAGATGGAGGGGGTTGCATATCATGGCTTTTCTGAGTCCAATTGCTCCTTGCTGCGGACCTGCATGCAAAGCACAGAGAGGTTGATCTGTGTACAATAGATGAGCAGGATGATAGTCAACTGCAGTTAGCTTTGGTGTTGTAATAATAATAATAATATTTTTCTTATATAGTATATTGAAGAAGCCTGGGAAATGATAAGTATGTCCAAGCTCATGGCCCAGGATTCAGATTGCTCCAGATCATACAAAAAAACAGGTAGCTTATGCTAACTTTAACAGCCTTTGAAAACATTTTTTTTCTAGAATTTATTCTTCTTGTCCAATATATAATTATAGAAACATAAATATATTAAGTGAACAAATATAAGAACTATATATTAGTTACAGCCTTAACCTTTCCAATGATTAATTTCTGCAAACTGACACTTTAAGCTATGTGCTTTGTCAAGATAGGCCCTGGATACATAATAAGTCACCATAATGTTCAATTAATCAAGAGGACAAATTAGCCAGAAGTGAAAGTATTAAAGTAATTAAGGGTAATATCCTTCCTTAAAGTTTTTTTGTTGTTCTGGATCGATGGAGATAATTAATAATAGATTATATTAATTTTTCTTTAAAACACTGGCAAAAGGTTATTTTAGTATTTTGTATGTGGAGCACAAAACATGCAGCTTCAGTTAATCTGTTGATGTATTCTGTAATTATTTGAGATTGCAGACTAAGTGCTGTTATTTCTTATACTGTATCAGAGAGAAAGCATTTAAAAGGGTATTGTTACAACAAATAACATAAAGATCTGTGCAATAAGAATTTCAATGAGAGTGAATATTATGAAATGAGAGGGAATCTTTATCGTACCTGATTGTTTATTGCTGCTGGGAATTATAAATTAAGGTACTGTACATAGAATGAAAATGTCTAGATATCCATTTCTATTTATTGTCTGACACAGCCAGCAATAGACCCAGAACACAAGAAATCCTTCAGTGCACATGTAATTTAGCATAAGGAAGGGTAATCATTTCTAATTCAGGAACAGGAGGTTAACTTAACATAGGCATCTATCTTTTAAAATGAAAATGTGTGAAACTAATAACTGGGAGATAATTCCCAAGTAACCCTGAATATGTCCATAAAAAAGTAGAACCACCCAGATGAATTGTAGAAAGATATTTTAATACAATATGTCTATTTTAAAAAACATTCATTCATTTTAGAACACATGCAAAAATAAATGTTTACATTTTAAACATTAGGTCCAAAATATCAAGGCCATGAATTATCTATAACCCTCCTTGCCTGACTCCTAAGGAGTTTACATCAAATATCTCTGTAATTGGCTTACTCAGTATTGGTTACCTTATCGGGGTGCTGGATTCATGTAGGCTGGGTTTTGGTAATGCAATGAGGGTCTCCAGGAAATGTATTTATGCAAACCTTAGCTTTATTAATCAAAATCAATACAGCTTCATCAACAATACTGTATATATAAACTTTTTGTATATCATCATGAGTTTCCTGCTTGTGCTGTCTGTATCCTCTTCCCTAGCTACGCTCTATCTTGACACGCTAAGGAGGTGCTGAGGCTTGGTACCTAAGTGATTCCTCTGCTGTGTAGTGTCAGCAGTGCTCCATCTCCTTTGGGCCCCTGTCGGGTCTTGTACTACGCTCCCTGTCTGTTATGTAGCCTAGTGCCCCTGGCTATGTGTTCCCTGGCCCTAGCATGTAAGTCCTGGTAAGTGCAGGCAGTGCTAGGGTTAAATCCCTTTCATATGGGCCAGGATGTGAGTCCGTTAGCACACTGGATAATTTGATGCCATAGCCAGGTGCAGGCTGGATGGCAGTTGGCAGTGTCATGCCTGGGGGGTGGGATATGGTGTTACTGGGTTACATCTACTGTGGTGTGGTACCAGTCCCTCCTCTAAAACCTGCCCAGTTTGGGGCAAGGTTACTAACCCCTCCCCAGGTATATACTGTAAGAGGCTCCTTACCCAAATCTAGTGATTGGTTCCAGGATGTAACCTGCTCCCCGGAGAGTGGGTCGGTGTATGCATTAACTCATCAGGGGGTAAGAGGGTGGTGACTAACCTCAGGGCCTCAAGCCCTTGGGGGGACTAGTCAGGGAAGTAATCAAATGCAAGATGTGAGGGAAGATGGTCCATGACTGTCGGGTGTATAGAGTTCCTCTCTTGCACGAGAAGGAATCAGGTCTGCCTGCCAAATAAATGGTGAACCGTTCCTGTTTTCAAAACAAAATAAATACACAATAAAATAAAATTTGCATAGCAGTACAATACATTATATAGTAGCCAATAAATCCATTGATAGTGAATGTCATAAACCATGCCCCCATATGGGCATGAATTGCCACAACGGCAATGAATGGACCACCTAAAAGAGGGAAAGTAGAGAGAGGGGAGAGAGAAGGAGGGAGAGGAAAGAGAAGGAGGGAGAGGAGAGAGAAGGAGGGAGAGAGGAAAGAAAAGGAGGGAGAGGAGAGGGAGAGGAGATGGAGAGAGGAGTGTCAGGAATCGGCGTTCTCCGCGCTCCCCACACAGAGCACTCTCTTCTCACAGGGAGCCCCTGGACACACAACTCAACCCTACATTACCGGTCTACGTGGCTCCCCACCCCTGCTGCCGACGCGGGATCACTCCCCTCAGCGATTCCTCTGCTCAGCGCCGGGCACGCCCACGTCCTCCCGCGCGCACACCTGCACCCTCCTCTGGCACGGTCTACGCGCGTACACGCGTTACGGAGCGCGCTCATTCTGCACACTCTTCTTCCTTTCCCCCGGACCTCAGGCTCTGCCCCCGCACGCCGCACGGGCATTCTCAGGTTACCAACATGACTCACCTGGCTTGTTATGCCTGCACCAATCTGCAGTGTCTCCCTGTAGCTCTTCCTGTCCAGCCTCCGTTCCTGATTGGATCTCCCTGCTTTTTCTAGCTCCTTCTTGCTCTCAGTCTTTGCTCGACATAGTCTCTGTATGGAAGTACTCCTGGATTCTCTTAGTGTTTTCTCAGGTTCTGACGCGGCTCGTACGACTACCTCCTCTTGCTCTCGATCTCGGCACTCCTTGGACAACGCACACTCTGGTTACCCCTTGAACACGGCTTGGACTACAACCTACCTCCACTCTCCACTCCCTGACCTCGGCAAGGCATTCTTCACTCTATCTCTTCAACTGGTACCAGCAAGTATTGTCTACATTACTACATCTGGCCTGGCAACACTTTATACCACACTCCGGACACGCTTCCTTTGCTGTGGGTGCGTGTATTACCACTTCCCCCTTCAGCTCAGGGGACAGGTCTGGTCTGCGGGCAGCACCGGCGTAACATTATGTCGAGCCCACAAGACGCAGACCAGACCGAACTAAAACAGTTTCTCTCCAATCTGCTTCAGCAAAACCAGGCCATGGCGGATCAAATTGTGGCACTCACACGCCAGGTCGCAGTACTCTCAGCCCGAGTACCGACCACGACCTCGCCAGTTGTAAACCCCCACTCCGCAAGCGCAGTTAGCAGCTCCGATGTAAAGATTCCACCCCCCAGGCCTTATACAGGTGAACCTCAAGAATGTAGGGGTTTCCTAAACCAGTGTGAGGTGCAGTTCGAAACGGCCCCCCATCTCTACAATACTGGTCGCAAGAAGGTAGCCTACATTTATAACCTCCTCACTGGCAGCACCCTGGCTTGGGCTTCCCCGGTTTGGGAGCGACGTTCTGACCTTACCCAAGATTACCCGGCATTTAAAACCGAGTTCCAACAAGTATTCGTTTCCCCCGCTCGTCGGGAGATGGCATCTGTTTCTCTTCTCCAGATCACTCAGGGACAGCGAATGGTGACACAGTATGCTGTGGAATTCCGGACTCTAGCAGCCGAGACTAACTGGGGACAAGAGGCTCTCGTCTCTGTATTCTGGCAAGGTCTGGCAGATCCCATCAAGGTTGAACTCTCTCGCCAATCCAGGCCGGATCAGTTGATTTGGCCGTCCGAGTAGATCAACGTATCCAGATACGCCGCTCAGAGCGTCAGCGCACTCACTTCCATAACTTTCAAGTTCCTTTCTCCAGTACTCCCAGCAGCACTCTTGCTCTCCCAAGTGCTACCACACCTCTTCGTCCTGCACTGGAGTTGCCAGAGCCAATGCAATTGGGGGTACAATGCATCCGCACACCAATACGGCAGTTCCGCCACACTGGGGGATTGTGTTTCTTCTGCAAATCCATGGAGCATCTGGTTCGGGAGTGTCCACTGGGTCCGGGAAAGGGGAACACCCAGTAAGTACAGAGGGGCTCTCTCTGGGTGTAATGTCTCCACATCCCCTTCAAAAAGGTGAACTCCCTAAGAAACTTACATTTCCAGTCTTCTTTTCAGGAGATAAGTTCCAGACTTCTACCGCCGCTTTCATTGACTCGGGAGCTGGAGGAAACTTCGTGGACCTTGAATTCGCCAGGCTAAACCGCATACCGCTCGTGAGGAAGAAAGTTCCCATCGCACTCGTCGGTATCGATGGACGTCCCCTTACCCCGGCACACATCTCCTTAGAGACGGTCCCCTTGCTTCTGTCCTCACATCTGTACAAGGAGATCTTAGTTCTCGATGCCATTCACGCTCCTGGGATACCCATCACCCTTGGTCTTCCTTGGCTACAGCTTAACAATCCTCTCATTGACTGGACTTCCTCTGCTCCCATCTCCTGGAGGCCGAGGTCAGGCGAGACTCATCAACTGCTGGCCAATACCTCTTTTCCTGAGGTTATTCTACCTTCTGTTTACCACCAATTCCGGGACGTTTTCAATAAGGTACAGTCAGACCTTTTGCCTCCACACAGGACTTACGATTGTCCGATCGATCTGGTTCCAGGTTACTCTCTACCCAAGTCCAAGACCTACCCCTTGTCGTTACCAGAATCTCACGCTATGGATGAATATATCCTGGAAAATCTCAAGAAAGGCTTTATTCGTCACTCCAATTTCCCAGCAGGGGCGGGGTTTTTCTTCGTCAAGAAAAAGGATGAGTTGTTGAGGCCTTGCATCGACAACAGGGGTTTGAACCACATAACTATTAAAAATCGTTACCCCCTTCCCCTTATTAACGAACTGTTCGATAAATTACAGGGGGCCAAGATTTTTTCCAAGTTGGATCAACGTGGGGTCTATAACCTGGTGCGCATCAGGAAGGGGGATGAATGGAAGACGGCCTTCAACACGTGTAGCGGACACTACGAGTATCTTGTAATGCCTTTCGGCTTTTGTAATGCTCCCGCTGTCTTCCAAGATTTCATCAACGACGTCTTTCGTAAGGTACTCAATATTTTTGTAATACTGCTGCGGCTCATTTTATTCTAACACATCGCTGGCTTTTTCCTGGAATGCGACGCACTTCACCGGGAGCATGCCGCATTCAATTTGCGTTCTCAGCCACGGGTCATGCGCGGGTCATGCGCGGTTGACGCGTGGTTGATGAGTTTATTGAGAATGGTTCGGATTTAATAGGTTGCAATTCTTCGCGTGCCCGCCAGATGGCAGATATTTATGAATTGTAATACGCATGCGCTTCAGTAATGTGTCGACTTGCAGGTGTTTCGTTTAAAAAAAATACCACAATGTGTAAATTGGCCTTGAGACTGAAGGAAGAGGTTGCAATAATGTATCAATTTAGGCTTTTCATATTAAAGAAAGACAAAGACCAGTTTCTGTTACAGTATTCTCCAGAGAGCCTCCACCATGAGTGTTCAAGTGCAGCCCGCTTTCCAAAAACCCGACAGAAGTTACGCGTATTTGATATGGGCCGCGATTAATGCAACAGATGATAAGATGGCAACAGTTGTTCAAATTTATCAGTATTATATCGAAAACTATGACTTTTACAAATTTACGCCAGCTCCTCATACGTGGAAGCGTGCAATAAGGAAAAGGTTATGTAGCGATCCCTGTTTTTATCGTATTGAGCCACAATTTATTGGAGGGTATTGGTGTGTATCACCGGCTTTTTCCTGTATCTATAATCATGCAGACGGCAAAAGGCGAAAGGTCGTATTAAACCCAACTAAGAAACGACAGTCGCTGCCAAGCAATGCACCAGCACCAGCACCGGCTTCCAATAACGGTCCCACCGTCAGTGACAACCCTTGCTGTCAGTCCAGCGAGCCAGAGCCGGATTTCGCGTGCAGTTTCGATCAAGCTTGCATGTACCTAAGCAATTTCCAGCCTCATCAGCTGACTACAGGTGTAGTCGTCCCGCTGCCAACTATCGACGTGGAGGATCAAGAACACTGGACTGGCAGTGGCCCGGCGCCGGCGCCAGCTGAATGGGAAATTCTATGGTGGGTATTGTTGCCATATTATTTTCTGTGTTTTTTTATTTTGACAATACAGTATCAATATAGGCGCGATTCAAAAGTCAAGCGATTCTCCTGTAAGCAATATCATTGGCTTAGCGGCTTCTCCAGTACTGTACTGCAGATACTGAACAATTGGTGGAACGCTAGGCGCATGCGCATTGGAACCTTCTTGAAACGCATATGCGTGTCATTACATCGACGGTAGGCGCATGCGCATGTGAACAGGAGACGCCCCCCGAGAAAATTATTGGCGGGACTGGCTGGGAACGTCTTTAGGGGACTGACCATTAAAGTTAAAGTTTTTATTTTGTTTTTCCTCAGAAAAGAAAACGGCTAATGGAGGGATTTCGATGGATAATATCGCTTTGTGTAACAATGCCTGCACATTGCTGAATCGGATTTAAAAACCCACGTACCGGAGTCTACAGTTTAGTGGTTGTTGTTATTGATTAGGATAGAATACTGTACCTGAAACAGTATGCTGATGTTTTCCGGCCGTACAGTATACAATACTTTTTTATATACAGTATACTGTGTAATAAACCCGAAAAAATAAAAACTATGCATTTATTCTACATGTATTACAGTACTGTACATACAGTATGTGTCTTCTATACAGTGCCAGTACATACAGTACAGTATGTGTCTTCTATTTTTTTTAATACTCTTGTACTGAGCATGCCTACAGTATACAGTACATATATACATGTACATATATACATGCCTACAGTATACAGTACAGTATGCCTGGACAGTAGTGTACATTCTAGAACGACTGTATTTTGTTACAGTAGCAAAGGAGCCAATGGAACAATGTAAAACAAATCAACATGTTCTTTTATTGGTGGAGTAAGTACAAAAACATTTATTTACAAATACTGTACAATGTAGAAACATTTTAAGTGCACAGCAATTCAAAACATCAACAGGTGTATGATTTACTGCTACAGTAGTGAAAACATTTAGATATAGAAAGTAAAAAACATTTACAGTCAGTCAGTATGGTTTACAGTCACATGTTTTAAAAACAATTTCTTTATTCATAAAATATACAAAACGCAACATCTCCTTTATTAAAGAACGGCAAGTCAAAACATATACTGTCGGAAGGTGTGCAAAACAGTCTGCACCAGTACAGTCCTCGAGGGCAGCAAACAGGCCCGGTTTTCAGGGTAACCTTTGAAAACCGTGCCTGTTTGCGGCCCTCAGGGACTGGAATTGTGCAGGTCCTGTGTGTGTGTGTGTGTGTGTGTGTGTGTGTGTGTGTGTGTGTGTGTGTGTGTGTGTGTGTGTGTGTGTGTGTGTGTGTGTGTGTGTGTGTGTGTGTGTGTGTGTGTGTGTGTGTGTGTGTGTGTGTGTGTGTGTGTGTGTGTGTACAGCAAGTTAAAACATTTCTGTATAAATGCAAGTTAAAACTTACAAATTTTTTTTATTAATACAAGTTAAAACACACAACATCTCCTTTATTTAAATACAGCAGGTCAAAACATGTACAGTACCATACAGTACAGTTCAGCACAACAGTATGGTCTTACCTGTGATTAAAAAAAATCTTTATTCATAATATACAGTATACAAAATGCAACATCTCCTTTATTAAAGAAACATATACAGTACAGTGAGATGGTGTGCAAAACAGTCAGTCAGGCCTGCGCCACTACAGTCCTCGAGGGCAGCAAACAGGCCTGGTTTTCAGGACAACCTTGAAAACCGGGTCTGTTTGCGGCCCTCCGGGACTGGAATTGTGCAGGTCCTGTGTGTGTGTACAGCAAGTTAAAACATTTCTGTATAAATACAAGTTAAAACACACAACAACATCTCCTTTATTTAAGTACAGCAGGTGAAAACATGTACAGTACAGTTCAGCACAACAGTATGGTCTTACAGTACCCGTGATTAAACCAGATAGTCCACCAGATTGTCCGTCCATGGCCGATTCCTTGCTTGCCTTTCATTACAGGATCTGTAATTGTATAAAAGCGCCGCATTTCATCCAGAATGGTCTTTCTTAAATTGGCAGGAAGCGCCTTTTTTACGCGATTTCCTTCGTAGTTCACTCTGGAGGCCCAGTCGCAGTACAACGAGTAGGGCACATGGTGCTTAAAAAGTAACAAGGCATACTTGTGGGGTGCACCAGCACTCATCACCCTATACTTCTCCCTGAGCGCCGGTGGCAGATCGCACAGGCTGATGTCGGGCACCGTATCGATGCGAGCGAATGTAGGTCTTCTGCGAGCGGATGTGCTTGAGGCGACGGGCGATGGTAGGTTGTCTGGGAGGAAGCTTTCCTCTGGTCTTGGTCACCGTGTTGTCTCCTGGCATGGTCTTGACGAGGTTGTCATGTCCTCCTCAACGGCATATATGTACACTAAATCTTCTGGTTGAGGGGGTGCGCTTGGTGATGGAAGGGTGTCGATGCTCCCATTCATCACATCCATGCCACCCCCCTGCTCCAGCGTCGGGGAAACAGGGGCATGAACACCGAGCAAATGATGTATACCCGCTATGTCAGCCTCTATCTTAAACATCCGTCGATCCATCCGTTGATCCATATGTTGCATCCGTTGATCCATATCTAGCATCCGTTGATCCATATGTAGCATCCGTTGCTCCACATTTAGCATGGTCTCCAGAAGCAGATCTATCTTTGCCAGCACAATAGAGTTCCCGGGGATATCCACACTTATCCCATTCAGCATCCAGTCTAACGAGCTGCTTCTTGTGCATGGCGTGGGGACATCTGGGTGGATGGGTGCAACGGAGGATGAGATGGGGGTTCCATGAGAGAAGCGGCAGTGTCGTCGAAGAAGGGTGGAGGAGGTGACCTGTGGATATCCGGTAGAGGAGAAGCGGCAGCGTCGTCGAAGAGGGATGGAGAAAGTGACCTTTGGATTTCCAGGCGAGAAGCAGAGTCGTCTAAGAGCAAAGGAGAAAGTGACCCGTGGATTTCAGAGGCACCAGCGGCAGCGGCGTCGGATAGAACTGGAGAAGATGGCCTGTGGGTTTCCGGGAGGGCGGCGGCGGCAGCGTCGAGGACGAGGGGTGGAGAAGACGGGCTGAAGATTTCCGGGACAGCGGTGGCAGAGTCATCGAAGCGTATGCGAGGAAGTAGTCTGCGGGTTCGATGGGCTGGCTCCCATTGGTTTTGCGTCGAGAGTACTTCACCGTATTTCTTCTTGACATAATAAGGCTGACATCTATGAAAACCCTTAGCCTTTGGGGTCAGCAGAAGGTTTTCTTTATTGGCCTTAGCCTTTTGCTTTGGCGTTGGCGTGGAAACGGCAACCGCCTTTCGCTTTTTCTGCATGACAGGCATGGCAGAGGCGAGTGGGTTCCTGCGTCCGTAGAATCGGGGTTGATCCATGGAAGCAGATGGCATAATGCAGTATCTGGACAAGGGCAAGTTCAGATAAAGATCATGGAGTTGTGGGCTATGCAAAGTGTGTAACCTTTTATGCATGGCGGCGAGGTACAGGTGTTGAAAGTGGGCGTACTCTAATGTGAGTCATTACCGTATAAATACACCATCCATTTCGTGGATTCACTGCACATTGAATACACATCGACAAAACATCGAATATACATTCTTGTGTTTGTATTCCTTTTTACTCGCAGGAATGTCTGTTAAAAAGATTCCCAAGGATCTCATCATGCAAATTAAGGAGATGTACACGAGCGGACACCGAATTGCTGCTATCCAACGCTGGTTACTGTAGCTACTTCTGGCCTCGTTGTGCCAGCAACCACCGTGAGCTATCATGCACACGGAAAAAACAGAGAATGCAAAAGGGCACCAAGGGTAACTAACGCTAAAGTATATTTATACAACTTAAAAAAAAATTTTATATGAAATAATGTACTGTAGATCTACAGTACTGTATCCAATATTTTGGTTATTTATGTAGATTTATATTACAACAGTATATATATTTTGTATATTTAGATTTATATTACAACAGTATACAGTATAAATTCTGTATATTTATAATTATATTACAACAGTATATATATTTTGTATATTTATATTACAACAGTATACAGTATATATTTTTTAGATTTATATTACAACAGTATATATATTTTGTATATTTATATTACAACAGTATATATATTTTGTATATTGCTGCATATTGATACTGTAGAACTGTGCTGTAATACTGTAATGCTGTGCTTGTGGCCTACTTCACTGTAACTTACCGGATTGTTTTTCTTTACATTGTAGGGAGACAACTCTTCTGGTGGACAAAATAATTGAGGAGAATGATGAGAAGAGTGCATTAAGGGTCAAATACACTCTGCAGGAAAATCACAATCTCACTATATCCGAGACCAGCATAAAGAAGATGAGACGCAGCATTGGATGGAATTATGGACGTGTGAGGTTAGTACTGGACAGTACAGGAGGTAAAAGTGTTGTTAGGAAACTGTACTGTACCACTAAATTTATTTATTCCTTGTCATTACAGAGCGTACCCCATGATAAGGGACGTAAACAAAATAAAAAGAGTGGTCCAGGCTCAGGCATGGATCGACAGTGGGGAAACTTTCCAGGATTGCATCTTCACTGACAAGTCTACTGTGTCGCTGGAGAGATTTGCAACCTTTGCATTCCACAAAAAAGGTCGCATATCTATGAAGCCGCGGCCAAAACACCCCATGAAGCTGCATGTGTGGGGTGCCATCTCTAGGCGTGGACCAGGATGCATTGTCATCTTTGAAGGTAAAATATATAAAATATAATGTAGCCTTATGCACTGTACTTTACTAGTGTAGCCTTACTCTATGCACTGTACTGTACTATTGTGCAGTTTCTTGAGCACTTTTCTTTTCTTATTATAGAAATCATGAATAAAGCTTTCTTCCAAGACAAAATTGTCCCTGAGATAGTGCAATGCATCACACGTGAGTTCCCGGATGGTCACCGTTTCTACCAGGACAACGATCTGAAGCACACCGCGTCAACAGCGCATATCCTTGAGTGCGGTATCAACTGGGTGAAGACGCCAGCGGAGTAAGTGCGGTAACCGTGTCTCATTTTTTTCCCACTGTTTTTACTGTGTACTGTATCTCTTAAACTAATTGTCCTTTTTTTCCAATGACTGATCGCCAGACTTCAATCCGATCGAAATGGTCTGGCATCAGCTGAAGGACCATATCCGGAAAGTGGTGAAACCCTCCAAAAAGGATGAGTTGTTGAAAGGCATAATGAGTTTTTGGAACGATGTACTCACCGTGGAACGCTGCAATAAATATATAGACCATATTGCGACTGTGTTGCCCATTGTGATCGCGCGTAATGGGCAAGCATCAGGAAAGTAGTACTCTACTGTAGTATTGTAAGTACAGTATGATACAGGTAAGTATGGCACAGATTTTTTCTTTCCTAATAGTCAGAGTATACAGTAATTACAGTGTTTTTCTTTACAGAGAGAGCAGCACCAGCCATCAGGTTACAGTACTGCTGCGACAGCTTTTATTCTAACAAATCACCGTTTTTTACCTGGCTTGTTCCTGGAATGCGACGCTGTTCACCTGGCGCATGCCGCGTTCGTTTTGCGTTCCCAGCCACGGGTCATGCCCGGCTGATGCGTTTATTGATAATGGTTCGGATTTTAATAGGCTGCAATGCTTCGCGTGTCCGCCAGATGGCAGATATTCATTAATCAGTAATGTGTAGGCTTGCAGGTGTTTCGTTTAAAAAAGATACTGTACCACAGTGTGCCATTGTAACTTGGCCTTGGCCTAGAGACTGAAGGAAGAGGTTGCAAAAATTATCAATTTAGGCTTTTCATATTAAAGAAAGACAAAGACCAGTTTCAGTTACACAGTATTCTCCAGAGACCCACCCGCCATGAGTGTTCAAGTGCAGCCCGCTTTCCAAAAACCCGACAGAAGTTACGCGTATTTGATATGGGCCACGATTAATGCAACAGATGATAAGATGGCAACAGTTGCTCAAATTTATCAGTATTTTATCGAAAACTATGACTTTTACAAATTTTTGCCAACTCCTCATATGTGGAAGCGTGCAATAAGAAAAAGGTTATGTAGCGATCCCTGTTTTCATCGTATTGAGCCACAATTTGTTGGAGGGTATTGGTGTGTATCACCGGATTTTTCCCGTATCTATGATCATGAAGGCGGCAAAAGGCGAAGGGTCATGTTAAAACCAACTAAGAAGCGACAATCGCTGCCAAGCAATGCACCAGCACCGGCACCGGCTTCCAATGACAGTCTCACCGTCAGTGACAACCCTGAGCCTTAGTCGGATTTCGCGTGCAGTTTTGATGACGCTTGCATGTACCTAAGCGATTTCCAGCCTCATCAGCTGACTACAGGTGGACTAGTCCCGCTTCAAACTATCGACGTGGATGATCAAGAAAGCTGGACTGGCAGTGGACCGGCGCCGGCGCCAGCTGAATGGGAAATTCTATGGTGAGTACTGTATTGTTGCCATATTATTTTGGTGGGGCTGGCTGGGTACTTCTTTAGGGAGCTGACCATTACTGTACATTAAAACTTTTCTTTTTGTTTTTCCTCAGAAAAGAAAACGGCTAATAGGGGGATTTCGATTGATAATATTGTACTGTATGCTGATGTTTTCCGGCCGTACAGTATACTGTGTAATAAACCCGAAAAAATAAAACTATGCATTTATTCTACATGTTCAGTATCGTTTCATTATGTGTCTTCTACAGTATACTGTACAGTGGTATGCAGTACCTAACATCTATGGGCAAAGTGAATTTTATTTCTTGGTGCCCTAGAACAGAAGTTCCCACGCCAATTAGCTGTGAACTTGACCGAGGCCCTAAGTAGTTCCCACGCCAATTGCGCGAATATAATTTAAAATAATCCGTTCTGTGGGTCTGAGCGGGTTGAAATTCGCCTGGTCCTCATGTGGAAGGACCCTTGCCATAGTGGCAAAATATCAGCCTTCCACGACCCCCGGAACCGGAGGTACCAAAAGACAGTTTAAAAGCACATTACCAAAGTGGCTTTTTTTTCTGCCATGCAAGTCAATGGCAGAAACCTAAACTTTAACATCACCCTGACTCCGTTCTGTTGCCACGAGAGGGTCGCAATTTGCGATGCAATCCTGCCGCAACTAGGACTACATGGTGACCGAATCTGAGCCCTCTAGGTTGAACAGAACCGGAGTTGTGGGTTCCAGGTTTCTGCTCATTCTCACTTAGCCGTTTCAAAGCTTTCTCCACCATTACGCTCAATGGTAGGACCCTCCTCGCCGGCGTGACCCTTTCTTGCCGCCATTACTGGTCGGACCCTGTTGGGGTGAGGTGAGGGGGTTCCTAACATCTAGGGGATGATCAAGAAAGCTGGACTGGCAGTGGACCGGCGCCGGCACCAGCTGAATGGGAAATTCTATGGTGAGTACTGTATTGTTGCCGTATTATTTTGGTAGGGCTGGCTGGGTACTTCTTTAGAGGGCTGACCATTACTGTACATTAAAACTTTTCTTTTTGTTTTTCCTCAGAAAAGAAAACGGCTAATAGGGGGATTTCGATGGATAATATTGTACTGTATGCTGATGTTTTCCGGCCGTACAGTATACTGTGTAATAAAGCCGAAAAAATAAAACTATGCATTTATTCTACATGTTCAGTATCGTTTCATTATGTGTCTTCTACAGTATACTGTACAGTGGTATGCAGTGCCTAACATCTATGGGCAAAATGAATTTTATCTCTAGGTGCCCTAGAACAGAAGTTCCCACGCCAATTGCCCTAGTTCCCACGCCAATTGCCCTAGTTCCCACGCCAATTGCGCGATCAGGCAGTAAAAAACAGTGCAGCAAGCCTCGACATTCTAGAAACACTGTATTTTGTTATACAGTACTATCAAAGGAGCAAATGGAAACAATGTACAGTACAGTAAGACAAATCAATATGTTCTTTTATTGATGCTGTCAGTTCAAAAACATTTATTTACAAATACAATGTTGAAGCATTTTAAGTAACATCTCCTTTATTAAAGAAACCCAGTACTGTATACAGTACAGTACAGTGGGATGGTGCGCAACACTGTCAGTCAGACCTGCACCAGTTCAGTCCTAGAGGGCAGCAAACAGGGCAGGTTTTCAGGGCAACCTTGAAAACCGTGCCTGTTTGCCGCCCTCAGGAACTGGAGTCGTGCATGTCCTGTGTAAAAAAACACCCAACAACATCTCCTTTGTTTAAGTACAGCAGGTACTGTAGGGCAAAACATGTACAGTACAATACAGTTCAGCACAACAGTGTGGTCTCACTGAAAGTCCTCCACATTGTCCATCCATGGCCGATTCCTTGCATGGCGCAAAACGCCATTAATGCAGTCTCTAACGCCTTTCATTACAGGATCTGTAATTGGATAAAAGTGCTGCATTTCATCCCGAATGTTTTACCTTAAATTGAAAGGAAGCGCCTTTTTTACGCGATTCCCATCGTAGTTCACTTTGAAGGCCCACTCGCAGTACAACGAGTAGGGAACATGGTGCTTAAAAATGATCAAGGCATACTTGTGGGGTACACCAGCACTCATCACCCTATACTTCTCCGAGATTCGGTGGCAGATCGCACAGGGTGATGTCGGGCACCGTTTCGATGCGAGCGGGTGTAGGTCTTTTGGGAACGGGTGTGCTTGAGGCGACGGGCGATAGTAGGTTGTCTGGGAGGAAGCTTTCCTCCGGTCGTGGTCGCCATGTTGTCTCCTGGCGTGGTCTTGACGGGGTTGTCATGTCCTCCTCAACGGCATACATGTACACTACATCTTCTGGTGGAGGGGGTGCGCTTGGTGATGGAAGGGGGTCGAAGGTCCCATTCATCACATCCATGTCACCCCTCTGCTCCGGCGTTGGGGAAACAGGGCACCGAGCAAATAATGTATGCCCGCTATGTCAGCCTCTATCTTCTCCATCCATCGATCCATCCGTTGTTCCATTTGTAGCATCCGTTGCTCCATATTTAGCATGGTCTCCAGAAGCAGATCTATCTTTGCCAGCACAATAGAATTCCCGGGGAGATCCACACTTATCCCATTCAGCATCCAGTCTAACGAGCTGCTTCTTGTGCATGGCATCTGGACATCTGGGGGGATGGGTGCAACGGAGGTTGAGATGGGGTTTCCATGAACAGAAGCGGCATCGATGGAGAGTGGAGGAGGTGACCTGTGGATACCCGGTAGAGGAGAAGCGGCAGCGTCATCGAAGAGGGATGGAGAAAGTGACCTTTGGATTTCCGGGCGAGAAGCAGAGTCGTCCAAGAGCAAAGGAGACAGTGACCCGTGGATTTCAGAGGCGGCAGCGTTGTCAGATGGAACCGGAGAAGATGGGGGTGGAGAAGACGGGCTGCAGATTTCCAGGACAGGTACAGCAGAGTCGTCAAAGCATATGGGAGAAAGTGGTCTGCAGATTCGATGGGTTTGCTCCCATTCGTTTTGTGTCGAGAGTACATCACCATATTTCTTCTTCACATAATAAGGCTGACGTCTAAGAAAACCCTTAACCTTTGGGGTCAGCAGAAGGTTTTCTTTATTGGCCTTAGCCGGTCGCTTTGCCCTTGGCGTGGAAACGGCAACCGCCTTTCGCTTTTTCAGCTTGACAGGCACAGCAGAGTTGAGTAGGTTCTTGCGTCCATAGAACCGGGGTTGCTCCATGGAAGCAGGTGGCACAATGCAGTGTCTGGACAAGGGCAAGTTCAGATAAAGATCATGGAGTGGTGGGCTATGCAAAGTGTGTAACCTTTTATGCATGGCGGCCACGTACAGGTGTTGAAAGTAGGCGTACTCTAATGTGAGTCATTACCATATAAATACACCATCCATTTTGTGTATTGACTGCACATACAGTAGAATACACATCGACTAAACATCGAATATAAGTAAGTACTGTATGATACAGGTAAGTATGGCACAGATTTTTTCTTTCCAGATAGTAAGAGTGTACAGTAGTTTTTTCTTTACAGATAGAGCAGCACCAGCCATCAGGTTACAGTACAGTTCATAGAATTTAACAGTAGTCAGAGTATACAGTAGTTACAGTATACAGTAGACTAGTTTGACAGTACTACAGTAACTGCCTACTAACTGCTCCATTTTTTTCTTTCCAGAGAAAGCTGCACCAGCCACCTACAGTAGTTCTACACATCACACAATGCCATAATACAGTACAGTACACACATACAGTACAGTACAGTAACTGCACTAATTTTTTGTTTTCTTGTCGTTTCAGGAAAAAGGGTGGCCTAGGGGGAGGTGGGGGTGTTGTGTCTTATCAAATCTGCTTGTACAGTCAAATGTACAGTATATAAACAGCAGTAATGATGTACACAAAACCTCTCCTCTCTCAATGATTTACTGTACTGCAGACAGAATGAGGAAAAGATAAAGACGGAAAAAATAATATTACTATACAGTATGTAGTATATATATTATACAGTACATTACAGTACTGTATATAGTATTAAATAATATTCTTCTAAATGTGCATTACTCATGTTTCCCCATGTTTTACTAATGTTTTCCAAATGGTTATCCAATTGCAATCTGCCAAAAGAACTTAATAAAGACTGCATTATGTATTCTTCCTGATTATATTTATATTTGTATTTTTTGGTTCCTGATAAAATAAAATAAATATTTATTCACTTTCCTGCGACTCATAATCATTGACAACCACCCCTACAGTGCACCATTGAATAAGAATGTTTTGTAAATGTTTCTCCGATTTCAATCTGCCAGAAGAATTTAATAAAGGCTGCAGTACTGTATGTACTGTATTATTCATGATTATTTTTATCTTTGTATTTTTTTCCGTGATGAAATATCAGTTGACTCTCAATTCTCACAGTGCTGTGCACATCAGATTTACATTTCAAAATCGAGAGGGGTTTTTCCAACGCGTTACCGTTAACAAAACAGGCATCTAAGTGTTGGGGGAGGGGGATGGTGTGATTAGACGCAGGCGGATTGAGAACACACTGACAATATGCAGAAGATTAACGAGCCAGTGGAGAGAGGGGGTTGGTAGGATAGGGTGACTCAGCCGATTGACGCTTGGCTAGGGAGGGATTAAAAACACAATGACAAAAGTACTGCAACTGCAGAAAATGAATGACTCTGGAGGTGTGTGGCTGAATTAGTTAACAGCACTGTAATTTCAAAAGGCAGTTCATCATAATAATTTGATGAATAAACCCTCAAATACAACCCCCAAATACAGTACTTAAAAAGCAAGTCACTTAAACTCCCTGTGCCCCATGCACCAAAAACAAACAATAGATTTTCTATATATATACTGTATATACTGTATATATATTATAAATTAATATTCATACAGTATAAACGTCAATTTTTCATGTATCTCCATGTTTTACAAATGTTTTGTAAATGTTTCTCCGATTTCAATCTGCCTGAAACCTGGAACCCACAACTCCGGTTCTGTTCAACCTAGAGGGCTCAGCTTCGGTCACCATGTAGTCATAGTTGCGGCAGGATTGCATGGCAAATTGCAACCCTCTCGTGGCAACAGAACGGAGTCAGGGTGATGTTAAAGTTTAGGTTTCTGCCATTGACTTGCATGGCAGAAAAAAAAGCCACTTTGGTAATGTGCTTTTAAACTGTCTTTTGGTACCTCCGGTTCCGGGAGTCGTGGAAGGCTGATATTTTGCCACTATGGAAAGGGTCCTTCCGCATGAGGACCAGGCGAATTTCGACCCGCTCAGACCCACAGAACGGATTATTTTAAATTATATTCACGCAATTGGCGTGGGAACTAGGGCAATTGGTGTGGGAACTTCTATTCTAGGGCACCTAGAGATAAAATTTGTTTTGCCCCTAGATGTTAGGAACCCCCTCACTTCACCCCAATAGGATCCGACCAGTAATGGCGGCAAGAAAGGGTCACGCCGGCGAGGAGGGTCCTACCATTGAGCGTAATGGCGGAGAAAGTTTTGAAACGGCTAAGTCAGAATGAGCAGAAACCTGGAACCCACAACTCTGTTTGTGTTCAACCTAGAGGGCTCAGATTCGGTCACCATGTAGTCCTAGTTGCGGCAGGATTGCATGGCAAATTGCGACCCTCTCGCGGCAACAGAACGGAGTCAGGGTGATGTTAAAGTTTAGGTTTCTGCCATTGACTTGCATGGCAGAAAAAAAGCCACTTTGGTAATGTGCTTTTAAACTGTCTTTTGGTATTTCCGGTTCCGGGGGTCGTGGAAGGCTGATATTTTGCCACTATGTCAAGGGTCCTTCCGCATGAGGACCAGGCGAATTTCAACCCGCTCAGACCCACAGAACGGATTATTTTAAATTATATTTGCGCAATTGGCGTGGGAACTACCTAGGGCCTCGGTCAAGTTCACAGCCAATTGGCGTGGGAACTTCTGTTCTAGGGCACCTAGAAATAAAATTAATTTTGCCCCCAGATGTTAGGAACCCTCTCTCTTGACACCAACAGGGTCCGAGCATGTACAGTACTGTACTTTAAAATATATTAAATATGCAATTTTACTATTACTGCGCGCGCACGCACAAACTGTGTACTGACGTTGGTTGAAACGCGAAGTTATTAGACTTCAAAGACAACAGCTCGCAAACGCCCCCATGAGTTTTTACACGGCATTGCAGAATTGCAGACAGCGAGAATAAAATGCTTAAATCACGGGCACGAAAATAACGCAATACACTCCGGGCGAAAACGACACAAAACCACAGATAACCGGGATAATCTGAAATTCGCGGAGCTAGCCGTGTTAGAATAAAGTGTGTCACCACTGTACATAGTATTTAACAGTAGTCAGAGTATACAGTAGTTCCAGTATAGACTAGTTTGACAGTACTACAATAACTGCCTACTAACTGCTCAATTTTTTTCTTTCCAGAGAAAGCATCACCAGCCATGTACAGTAGTACTACACATCACACAATGCCATAATACAATACGCACATAACTGCACTCATATTTTGTTTTCTTGTCGTTTAAGGAAAAAAGGGTGGCCTGGGGGGAGGTGGGTTGTTGTGTCTAGTCTAATCTGTTTGTACAGTCAAATGTGCAGTATATAAACAGCAGTAATGATGTACACAAAATATCTCCTCTCTCAATGAACTACTGTACTGTACACAGAATGAGGAACAAGATAAAGACGGAAAAAATAATATTACTATATATATATCTATATATATTATACATTACAGTATGTATTATTAAATAATATTCTTATAAATGTGCATTATTCATGTTTCTCCATGTTTTACAAATGTTTTCTAAATGTTTATCCAATTTCAATCTGCCAGAAGAACTTAATAAAGACTGCATTATGTATTATTCATGATTATTTTTATATTTGTATTTTTTGGTTCCTGATAAAATAAATATTTATTTACATTCCTTCTAATCATAATCATTGACAACACCCCTCCCCCACACACACACACACACACACACACACACCCACAGTACACCAATGAATAAGAATGAATGACAAAACAACATGAATCAGTTAATGGTTATTTTAACGCTCAATTCTCACAATGCTGTGCAAATCAGATTTATATTTCAAATTCGAGAAGGGATTTTCCAAAGCGTTACTGTAAAAAAAGCCTCAAATGGTTGCGGGGGGGGGGGGTGGGTGAGTCATGTGCAGTAATCAGCTAGCTCCCATCTCAAAGAGGATTATACACAGGCGCAGTGAGGCTTTGTAGCTCGGCTATGGATGGATTAAGAACACAATGACTAACTTCAGAAAATTATCGACTCTTGGAGGGGGGTTGGGTGACTCATGCGCAGTAAGCAGCAAGCTCCCATCTCAAAGAGGATTAGAGTACATGCAGGCGCAGTGAGGCGATTGACGCTCGGCTAGGGACGGATTAAAAACATAATGACTAACTTCAGAAAATGAATGACTCTGTGGAGGTGTCTGTCGATAAGAGTTTGTGTGTGCGTGGGGGAGGGATGAAGGATTAGTTGTGCAGCAGTTCAAAGAAATTACATAGAGTAGAGTACAGTACAGTAATTTCAAAAGGCAGTTCATCATAATACTGTAATTTGATCCCTACACCCCCAAATACAGTACATAAAAAGTACACAAATCAACCATGTGCAGGCAAACACACAGATTGGATATCGTAATATCAAGATTGTTTTTGCAGACTTGTGGATAAAATAACAGTTAAAAAATTATAACTAAAAAATTTTTTTGGGGGGGCACTCAAGCAAGCAGTGGTGGGTGAAGTTACAGGCGCATGAGCAGTAATGAACTAGCTCCCACCCAAAAGAGGATTACACAGGCGCATAGAGAGGTGATGCTCTGTGCAAATAAAATTCGAGAAGGGATTTTCCAAAGCGTTACCGTAACCAAAGCCTCAAAGCTCTCATCTCAAAGAGGATTACACGCAGGTGCAGTGAGGCTTTGTAGGTCGGCTATGGACGGATTAACAACACAATGTCAAGATTCAGAAAATTAACGACTCTGTGGAGGGGTTTGGGTGAGTCATGCGCAGTAAGCAGTTAGCTCCCATCTCAAAAAGGATTACACGCAGGCGCAGTGAGGCTTTGTAGCTCGGCTATGGACGGATTAAGAACACAATGGCAAGATTCAGAATAGGAACGACTCTGTGGAGAGGGGGAGGTTGGGTGAGTCATGCATTCTTCCTGGCAATGCACAGGTTATTAAGAATTTATATTAGTGTAGGGACCCTTGAAACGTGGTCTGCCGTGAAGTTTGGCTCAAGGGCTTACAACAATTTGGCCAAAATGTTAAACTAAAAGACCATTTTAATTATTAGTTATTTATACATGTATATTTAGGCACTGTACCGTATATAAGTTTTTCTGGATGTGCACTGAGCTTTGTCTGTGTTTTATGTTATGTCTCTGGTTTTAAATACATATTGCCATGCTCAGTAGCACTCCTCTGTGAAACTTATATGCTTATATATATGTTGTGGGTATTTTGGGGGTTCAATTTGAGCTTGTAGGTGTTCTGTATGAGTCATGCACAGTAAGAAGCTAGCTCCCATCTCAAAAAGGATTACACGCAGGTGCAGTGAGGCTTTGTAGCTCGGCTATGGACGGATTAAGAACACAATGTCAAGATTCAGAAAATGAACGACTCCGTGGAATTTCAAATCCTTGAGCTAGCCTTGTGTGTGTTTGTGGGGTAGGGGGCTACAGGGTACAGCTGCATGAAGTTCAAAGATAAAGACATACTTTAATTTCAAAAGACAGTTCATCATAATAATACACCCCCAAATACAGTACGTAAAAAGCACACAAATCAACCATGTGCAGTCAAACGCACAGGGTCGCAGTCAAAAGCTACAGCACAGATTGAATATCGTAATACAGTAAGATGGTTTTTTTCAGGCCTGTGGAGAAAATAAAAATAAAAAATTACAATTAAAAAAAAAATGTAAAATTTTTTTTGGTCACTCACTCAAGCAAGCAGTGGTGGGCGAAGTAACAGGCGCATGCGTAGTAATCACCTGCTGTCAAGCAGGAATGTGATTGAAACCAGACACATGTTCAAAGGAATGGTGTGGGAGAGATGTACTGCATTGTAGAGAAGATAAGAAGTTGAAATACCCTGCAGTGCAGTTAATTATCCTGAGCGAGGGGAGAGCGCTGTATATGCCGAAATGTGACACTGTTACAGTACTGTACACGCCTATGCGTTTTCAACAATTTTCAAATGAGACATACTGTACAGCAGCACAGCACTGCAAATGCATATATACTTTAAATATGCAAATTTACAATTACTGCGCGCGCACACGCAGACTGTGTACTGACGTAGGTTGAACCTTGAAGGTATTAGACTTCCAAGACAACAGCTCGCAACCGCCCAACCTGAGTTTTTACACGGCATTGCAGTATTGCAGGTGGCGAGAATAAAATGCTAAAGTCATGAGCGCTAAAATAACGCAATTCACTCCGGGCGAAACAAACAGAAAACCGCACCTAACCGGGATAATCTGAGAGCAGCGGATCTAGCCGACTTAGACTCAGGTCGGCCGCCACTGTAGTATACTTGGATGATATCCTGATTTTTTCCAAAGATCTCCAGAACCATATACATCACACCTCCTACGTCCTTTCCTGTCTCCGTGAACACCATTTGTATGCCAAGCTGGAGTAATGCACCTTTCATCAGACCTCTACTCCGTTCCTGGGGTACATCATTTCCGATGAAGGTTTTATGATGGATTCCGGTAAACTTCAAGCAGTTACTGAGTGGCCAAGACCCAATTCTCTTAAGGCCGTACAACGTTTTTTAGGGTTCGCTATTTACTATCGTAAGTTTATATGTAATTTTTCTACCATTGTGGCACCTCTCACTGCGCTCACCAAAAAAGGAGTTGATCCCTCTGCTTGGTCATCCGAGGCCCTCTCCGCCTTTAAGACACTCAAGGAAGCTTTTATATCCGCACCTATTCTTCGTCATCCCAACATTGAACTTCCCTTCGTCCTGGAGGTCAACGCTTCTGATTGCGGCACTGGAGCCATTCTTTCTCAGAGACCCACGCTTCAAGATAAATTACATCCCTGTGCATATTTTTCAAGGAAATTCTCATCCGCCTAGAGGAACTATGACGTGGGTAACAGGGAACTTCTGGCCGTGAAGATGGCTCTTCAGGAGTGGAGGCACCTGCTGGAGGGTCAAAAGAGCCGTTTACTATTCTCACTGACCACAAAAACCTTCTGTACATAGAAAACGCTAGACGCCTTGGTCCACAACAGGCTCGTTGGGCTCTATTTTTTCTCGATTCGATTTTCATCTTTCCTATATTCCCGGGACCAATAACGTAATGGCAGACGCACTCTCCTGAATACATTCTTCAGAAGAGAGACCAGAGGAACCTTTGGAGACCATCCTTCCACAGGAGAGGATCCTCGCCCCGTCTTCTTTTAAGAATCTTGACAAGATTTTGCACTCCCAGAGACGCATTCCCAAGGATTTGGTCGTTCCCGACAACAAACTCTTTGTACCTTCCAAATTTGTTCCAGAGGTCCTGTCTTGGGGACACTCCTCTAAATCTGCAGGTCATCCAGGTTTTAAGAAGACTATTGATCTCATTCGTTGGAATTTCTGGTGGCCAAGGATGTCTCAAGATATTCTGGAGTTTACCCGCGCCTGCCCCACGTGTGCTCAAAGCAAGACTCTCCGTCAAAAGCCCCAGGGTTTTCTGTTACCTCTTTCAGTTCCTGACCGCCCCTGGTCCCACATTTCTATGGACTTCATCGTGAGTTGCCCAGGTCCAGAGGAATGAACACTATCTTGGTGGTCGTGGACAGGTTTTCAAAGATGTCCCATTTTATTCCACTTAAGGGATTACCCACCTTCCCCGCCCTTGCTGATATCTTTATGGAGCAGATTTTCCAGATTCATGGGATTCCTTTGTCCATTGTTTCTGACAGAGGTTCTCAATTCGTATCCAAATTTTGGAGAACTTTCACGAAGAGATTGGGCATCTCTTCTTCTTTCTCTTCCGCCTATCATCCACAATCCAATGGACAAACGGAGAGAATCAATCAATCCCTGGAGAAGTACCTGAGATGTTTCATATCCGATTCCCAGGATAATTGGTCTCAACTCCTTCCTTGGGCAGAGTACGCCTTCAATTCTGCCAAAAACGAAGCTTCCCGGGAGTCGCCCTTCTTTATAAATTATGGGTTCCACCCTTCCTGTCTACCCATCTCCAACATCCCTTCTGGAGTACCAGCCGTAGATGAACGCATTTCTTCCCTCCAAACCGCATGGTCCAGGATTCAGTCTACCCTTCTCGACTCCTCCCGCAGTTCGAAACTAAAGGCCGATCGTCGTCGTTGTTCGGCGCCCAGTTACAAGCCAGGGGATTTGGTATGGCTCTCCTCTAAGAATATCCACCTCAAGGTACCATCTCCAAAATTGGCACCTAAGTTCCTGGGTCCCTTTCCTATTTGTGAACAAATCAATCCTGTGGCATTCCGGCTCCAACTGCCACACGGTATGAGGATTCCCAATGTCTTTCATGTGTCCCTCTTAAAACCATTCATCACCAGTCACTTCTTTCTGGATCAGACTCGTAAACTGGACCCTATTACTGTCCAAAATAACGAGGAATACGAAGTTCACTCTCTTTTGGATTCCCGCCTATCCAGGGGCCAGCTCCAGTTCTTGGTGCAGTGGAAGGGCTTTGGCCCTGAGGAGAGATCCTGGGTACTTTTAAAGGACATTAATGCCCCGACCCTTCTTAAGTCCTTCAGGAAAAAGTTTCCAGAGAAACCTTTCATGCACCGTCCTGAGATCGTTCCTGAAGAGGGGGGTACTGTCAAGGAATCGGCGTTCTCCGCACTCCCCACACAGAGCACTCTCTTCTCACAGGGAGCCCCTGGACACAACTCAACCCTACATTACCGGTCTTCGCAGCTCCCCGCCCCTGCCGCCATCGCGGGATCACTCCCCTCTGCGATTCCTCTGCTCAGCGCCGGGCGCGCCCACGTCCTCCTGCGCGCACACCTGCACCCTCCTCTGGCGCGGTCTACGCGTGTACACGCGTTAAGGAGCGCGCTCATTCTGCACACTCTTCATCCTTTCCCCTGGACTTCAGGCTCCGCCCCCACATGCCGCACGGGCATACTCAGGTTACCAACAAGACTCGTATACGTAACTTGTGATCTACCGCTCACCCTGATATCATGTGTATATTAGTGTTTTAAAGTATAGATATACTTATATTGCCTGCCGGTGCAAGGAGGATAGGGTTAACAAACAAAGACATACAGAGGAGGCATAGAGTCCTCCCCAAATATCCTCAATAGCTGCACACAAGGCTAGGATAGAATAACAAGGTTTAAATACCAAATATATACATGTGGTTCAGTCAAACATTCAGTACAGGTAAGTAATTGCTCTCATCACTGTGAGTGGACAATTACCACTAAAACGCCAATTGGCAAAAATAACAAATATTTTATTAATGTATAAAGGACAAACAACATAAAGCGCTCGCTCTAAACTAACTAAAACCAATTAAAATGTGAACGTAACGGGCACAGTCGCAGTTGTGGCAGTCAGGATAGGTTACCATCAAAACAGTAGGTGAGTATATACAGCACACAGATGGTTAATACATGTCAGATGAATGAGTGCTATGGAGTGAATCTCCACTCACAATGGTAACTATAGTGTGCAGATGTTGGTGTTTAGGTTTATGCCACAGTATCGGTCGCATGTACTTCTAATAGTAACCAAACAGTCTGGTGTCCCTCCAATTAAATAGTAGAGTATACATAAAATATCTCTGACACCATACTGCTCACACAGTACCAGATGGAAATAAATGCTGCACACACCGCGGGGTATCAACACATGTAGTGGCTAGTGTATAATATATACGTGTATATTGTATAGTCAATTCTTAACAATATTAGGTAACCCACACATGAATACTGATGCAAATCAATACATATACTGTAGCAAGTAGAAATATGTTCCCCGCAACTGCCTAATACATGGACTGATCTCACCCGATTACTTCCTCCTCCACGACGTCAACGCTCCTCTCTGCTCTCAGTCTTTGCTCGACATAGTCTCTGTATGGAAGTACTCCTGGATTCTCTTAGTGTTTTCTCAGGTTCTGACGCGGCTCGTACGACTACCTCCTCTGGCTCTCGATCTCGGCACTCCTTGGACAACGCACACTCTAGTTACCCCTTGAACATGGCTTTGACTACAACCTACCTCCACTCTCCTCTCCCTGACCTCGGAAAGGTATTCTTCACTTTATCTCTTCAACTGGTACCGGCAAGTATTGTCTACATTCCTACACCTGGCCTGGAAACACTTTATACCACACTCCGGACATGCTCCCTTTGCTGCGGGTGCGTGTATTACCACTTCCCCCTTCAGCTCAGGGGACGGGTATGGTCTGCGGGCAGCACCGGCGTAACAAGGAGAGGGGGAGAGAGATCAATCAGTGGGGGTGATGTGTGATGCAGGTGGGAGGTGATGGGAGATGCAGGGGGGTTGATGGGAGATGCAGGGGAGGTGATGTTTAAACCAAAATCATTACAAAATATATACACATTGTTTATTCAAAAGTATGAGTTAATTATTATTTATTACCCCTACTGCTTTATACGTCTATTTTGTGATTTACCCCTTTCGAACATGTGTCATCCAGATAGGGGTTCCCCGAAATTTTACGAAATACTTAAAGGGTTCCTCCAAACAAAAAAGGTTGGGAATCACTGCTGTAAACCATGCCCACAATATGGGCATGGATTGGCACAAGGGCAATAAATCGACAACATTAAAAGAAACACCAAATAAAATACATTACATTTACATTTTAAAAAAGCAGTGACAATCAATGGTTTAACTAGCTTGTGTAGTGTATTGTACTGTTGTTATGTCAATGTTATTTTATGGTGCATTTATTTTGTTTTGAAAACAAATGGGCAATCCTGCTATTAGCCATTTTTGGTTATTAGTGCTTTTGCCCATTTGTATGTGTGGTGATGGGGATAGAGGGGGTGGGGATGGGCGTAGTTGCCCTGGGGAGGGTGGTTAGGCCTCATGGGTGGGTAGTGGGTGGAGTTAATTCCTTAATTACTATAGTGGTTAATTACCACTATGGTAATTAAGTGGTTAGTGGCCAGTAGGTAGTTTATTCATTTTAATGGGTGTATTGGGTGTTGTATTGTATTTTAATGTATATTGGGGGTAGAGCGGCTGGGTGAAGGGGTAGTTGCCCCGGGGTGTGTGGTTAGGCCTCTCGGATGGCTAGCGGGAAGGGCTAACCCCTTCATTACCTTAGCGGTAATAACCCCTCCCGATCCTTGGTAGGCCTAACCACCCACCATTACTCAGCTACCCCCTTCACCCACCCCCACTACCCCTAACAAACCAGGTACTCTGGCTAAACCCCTTCATTACCTTAGCAGCAAGCCACTAAGGTAATTAAACTGCTTTATTTTTATTTTAATAACAGTATTGAAGCAGGGGGTCTCTGGAGCTGAACCGCACTGATTTTAGCCCTGGGGGCCCCCTGCTTCCCAAGTTTCAGGCCCAGGTATGGGGTGCTGGTATCTCCCTAAATTGATTAAATCTCCCGCTACACATGACACGGGACATTTAAACCTTGAGGAGACACTGGCACCCCATACCGGGGCCTGTAACTCGGGAAGCAGGGGATCCCCGGTGCTGAAATTAATGCTCCGGAGACCCCATGCTTCAATACTGTATTATTAAAATAAAATAAAAACAGTGTGATCTTTGCAGGGGCATGCAGCTCTCTCTGTGCAGCTTTTACAGACTGCAGGCAGATCGCAGAGGCAGAATTTAGGGAATGACAGAGATAAAGGTACTGCTAACTCGAGCAGTATGGAATTTCCCTACCTAATGGTATCTGCCTTGCGATAACTCTTTCTTAATACCGCGATAACACAAACGTCAGACCGTGAGGTAGTTCATGCCAAAACGTTCGATATAACAGTGATTTTATCGAATCTACTAGAATAGGCCCCTAAGTGTTTTGCTGTTATTTTGCTGTGTTTGTCAACTGGAAATATGTGGGAACTAAAGATGATCCACAAAGGTTTTTAATGTACATGATAACCTTACACTCCAATATATACATGTACAGTAGTATAAAGGACATCCAGGAGAATGTGGTGATTCTGGCAGCAGCATTTAGGATAGATTGTAGGGGAGACAGGTGAGAGGCAGGAAGGCCGGACAGCAGGAGGTTACAGTAATCGAGACGGGAGAAAATGAGGGCCTGTGTCAGAGATTTTGCAGTCGAGCAGTTGAGGAAAGGGCGTATCTTTGTAATACTGCGGAGGAGAAAACAACAGGTTTTGGCTACCATTTGAATGTGAGAGTAGAATGTGAGAGAGGAGTTGAGTGTGGACCCTAGGCAGTGTACTTGGGCTACTGGGTGAATGATAGTACTTCCAACGGTAATGTGGAAGGAGGTAGTAGGGCCAGGTTTGGGAGGAAGTATGAGGAGATCTGTTTTGCCAGGTTTGGGAGGAAGTATGAGGAGATCTGTTTTTCCATGTTACGCTTAAGTTGGCGGAGGGCCATCCAGGATGATATAGCAGAGAGACATTCAGAAACTATAGTCTGTACAGCAGATGTAAGGTTAGGGTTTCAAAAGTAAATGTGTGTGCCATCAGCATAGAGGTGATATTTGAACCTAAGATATGTGATTAGGTCACCTAGAGAGAGTGTGTAAAGAGAAAAGAGAAGAGGTCCCAGGACACAGTCCAGGGGTACCCCCACAGAGAGATTGATAGAGGAGGAGGTGTTGGCAAAAGAGATACTGAAAGTACGATGGGAGAGGTAATAGGAGATCCAGGATAAAGCTTTGTTACGAATACCAAGAGTATGGAGAATGTGAAGGAGAAAGAGAGTGGTCCACAGTATCAGTGCAGAGAGGTCAAGTAATATGAACAGAGTGTAATGACCTCTGTCAAGTAGAAAATGTAAAGAACGCAATAGGAACATTTATTTATAAATAATGGATAAAGGTTTTAAAATATTATTCGGCTTTCTCTTTTTGTGTGTAGTGATTAAATATCCACCAGCAGATTAATGAACCAGTTGCATTCTGCCATCTCAATGCTTGACATGTAAAGCTTTTATGGTTTCTTCTGGGACTAGTTCATCACGCTCTAGAAGATTGCCTTGACTTTGAGGATTTTATAGGTTTGTTTTTGTAATATGAATATGATGGTAGCGCAATCCTCAGAGGAAGATAAACATTTCTAATGAATTAATCTTTGATTTCCATGTGCCTTGTTATACTGTCACTTGAAGAGACAGGAAGATTTCTCTGTTTTTTCTAAGATTGTTGTAAAAATACAGGTGTGGGATTTCAATCAATATTATTGGCTGGCTATTTTATTCTGACATGATTTAATATGTGGCATATGTGTTAAATCAATTTTTACTGGTACAATAAATTACTCTATGGTGTCACTGTTTTTTTAATGCCTCCTACTTTGTTACTTTGAAAATTAAAACATTGTCTGCCACCCTTTAATTTATCACAAAACTTGGTTTAAATACTATAGTAAACTAAGCACAGATTTGATGCAAAAAACAGGTTGGTACTGTGTTAGCATGTAGAATTGACAAAAAAAAATAAGTTAGAAGTAATACCTTTAATAGCTAATTCATGTTTGGAAAAAAAATGCAAGTTTTCAGAACCAGAGGTGTCACTACAATTTTGGGCCCCCCATAAAAAAAATTAAAAGGGCCCCCCAAATAAAAAAAAAACAAAATTAAATCATACATTTCTATTACAATCAAATAAAGAAAGTTTTACATTCAGTCAATCTCCCCTCCCTCTCACTCATCCACCTCCCCCACAGTCAATTCCTACCATGACCATCTCAAACCCCTCCCCATTCAACCACTCAATCCCACCCCCTCACACACACACACTAAATTTCACAACCCCACACACTCAATTACACATACACACACCCCCTCAATTTCCTCCACCCCTCCCCCCTCCCCCCCCCCCACTCTAAGAATTTGACCTTGGGGGGGAAGTGGATAGGTCTGCCCGACTACCTTAACATTCATTAGTTAAAGTTCATAAAACTCTAAAAGTTTCTGTAGCAAACCCCCTTGTTTGGAAAAATGTATACGGCTTTACAAGCTTTAAAGTAATCTTAGCTTTGTCCCACATTTGCTTTGCTATATTTTCTATTAGTATTAAATATAATACAGCGCTAAAGGTGGTCCAAGCATTAAAGACAGCTTACTCAGTATTCTTTATGGTAAATTCATCTGCCACTCCAAACATCTGCACATTTTAATGCTAAGGTAATAAAGACGCAGTGTAGAAAGCCCTTG
Organism: Ascaphus truei; assembly: GCF_040206685.1. Lineage (NCBI taxonomy): Eukaryota > Metazoa > Chordata > Amphibia > Anura > Ascaphidae > Ascaphus > Ascaphus truei. The sequence continues at coordinate 134,012,441 of NC_134486.1, read as the reverse complement.
TTTCAAATTGTCTATGTTTGGCTAGTGGGCTTAGAGCAAGAATCGCAATTTGTTGCTCTTTATTTTCTGGCAGTACCTATGGTTGATGCTTGAACAGGTCCTAAATCGCATGTAAATATTTGTTACACACCAGGCTCTGAGATCAAATCAAATATCCATTAAAATAATACAGGCATTGGGAAATGTCATGTAGCCCTCTTTCCTACGGACATAGAAAGACTACTAATGCTGTATGTACCTGTTAGCTCAGCGAGATCTGAGCCTCCGCTAACTGGGAGCCTGGGGTCAAAATATTTACTTGGCAGCGCCTCCACTTGCCCAGGATCCCCCAATTAGTAAGATTTCCCTGGACAAGAATAACAATAGTATTCATATAGTATAACAGTTTACTATGAATGAACTCAGAACATAACATACACACACATATATATATATATATATATATATATATATATATATATATATCTTATCACCATACTAACAGATTAGGCAATACAATAACATAACACTTGCGGCCTTGCCGCCTCCACCCTGGCGTAAGGTCTATCCCACCACTGCGTGTGCCCCACACCGTGTCCAATGTACTGGACCAGTCCCTTGGTCACTGTCACGGTAACTTATGACAAGATATAACAAACACCAAATATCTGGGTTGAACTGAACGAGGCTTAGATATAATAAAATATTTTTATTCCTTAAAAAGGTGAACACAGCAATATAGTACAATTAACAGGCAAGAAGGTAACACTTACTTAGGGTTGGGGAATGGAGAAGTATCAGCTAGCAATTCTCCAGCAATCCGGTGACATTCAAGATGAAATCAGAAGAACAAGAACTGTAGGGTTGACACAGTTTATATACCATTGTAACCCTATTCTTAACATTGAATACAGACTATTGGTGAACAATTATCTGTATCCAATCCCTAACGTGGAAACACAGTTTAACCCATGCCCCCCAGCTAGTTAGCCCATGCGTACTGGGACTCTGAGGGTCTTATTTCTGTAGCCCCATAATTAAATCAGGGTCGATGACCAGTCTACCAGATGAAGCATCTGGCAGGATCTTCATTGTTTGTAGGTGTAGATATAACACTTACAAACCACTCCAGTTTGATGCTTCTCCGCCCTCAGGTAAACAGTTAGAGTGGCAGAGTCTTTTGATCAGTACTTGGTTCCTAGACTTTGGGTCGCCCCCCTGACCATTTGCATTCCTTTGAGTGAAGGAATCTGCGCGGGTTTATATCCCCGCCTTGGAAAACAATATTAAAGTTAAAACACAGACATATTAAAATATCCGGTTCTGTTAGGTCCAACGGGTCCAAACTTTCCAGATCTTAATGTCGGAACTGGGACATCATATGATCCAAGTTTCAGCCTGCTGTGACCTTCAGAACCAGATACACAAATACCACTTAAACCGTTTCATACTTTAACACAAAATTCTCCGCTGTAAAATAAATCACAGTTTGTCACTAAATCCCCATTGTGGTGCAGACACTGACATTATACTCAAACATGGGACAGGGGAACATACAGTTTCCTGACATGACAAGGTGTAAGCCACATTCCTGGACCGCGGTCCAGTTAACCCCTTGCCTCCCTGGTGAGGTCAGGAGGTGGCTATATGGGGTGCAAACCCTTTAATACCGGGCCAACCCCCCTCTCCCTCTACACCTCCCCTTCTTAATGAGTGACCTGTGGCCCCCTGGCCCTAACGGGGAGTGGGGCACTGCTGGCACCCTTAACGAACTCAGTCTCAGAGGGATAGTCCTGACGTGAAAGTCCATCAGCATTGCTGTTTTCACTACACTTTTTGTGCTGAATAGTAAACTCAAATTCTTGCAAGGCCAAGCTCCACCTTAGCAACTTGGCATTCTCCCCTGATGCCCTCTGCAGCAAACTCACGGGGGTTGTGGTCTGTGAGGACCGTGAAAGCCCTTCCATACACATAGGGCTGGAGTTTTTTGAGTGCCCACACAATGGCCAAGCACTCTTTCTCAATGGTGGCATAGGCCACCTCTCTGTTGAGTAGTTTTCGGCTGAGGTACACCACAGGGTGCTCACTGCCGTCGTCCCCCACCTGGCTCAACACAGCCCCAATGCCATAGTCCGAGGCATCAGTCTGTATAAGGAAATGTTTGGTATAGTCCGGGGCAGCCAGTATGGGGGCCCCAGCAAGCGCAGTTTTCAGTGCCTGGAAAGCAGTTTCACAGGCAGGAGTCCAGGTGATAAGCACAGGCAGTTGCTTCTTAGTCAAATAAGTCAGGGGTTTGGCCACGGCGCTGTACTGTGGGACAAACTTCCTATAGTACCCTGCGGTGCCCAAAAATGCCATGACCTATTTCATGGTTTTTGGAACAGGCCACTGAACTATGGCTTCTACCTTGGCTGGCTCTGGTTTGAGGTGCCCTCCACCCACCCTGTGCCCTAAGTACAGGACCTCTGCCATCCCTACCATACACTTAGTGGGTTTCAAGGTAAGTCCAGCCTCCCTGATCCTATCCAGCGCCGCAGCTACATGTCTTAAGTGGGAGTCCCAGGAATTACTGAAGATAGCGATGTCATCTAAGTAAGCCCTGGCATAGCTCTGCATCCCTTCCAGTAACCTATTGACCAGGTGTTGGAAGGTATCCAGGGCATTTTTCATCCCAAATGGCATCACCAAAAACTCATAGAGGCCACTTGGAGTGATGAATGCTGACTTCTCCCTAGCCTCCAGGGTCAGTGGGATTTGCCAATAGCCTTTGCTCAAATCCATAGTGGTCAGATACTTTGCCCCCGCGAGTTCATCCAGTAACTCATCCATGCGGGGCGTGTGGTAGGTATCTGACACCGTCCCAGCATTGAGCAAGTGGTAGTCCACACAAAACCAGGTGGTCTTGTCCTTCTTAGGGACTAGAACTACCGGGCTTCCCAAGGACTCTGGGACGGAGTAATTACCCCTAGGGTCAGCATCTCCTCTATCTCCCTTTCCATACTGGTCTTGACCTCTGCTGACTCTCTATAAGCGTGCTTATGCAGAGGCTGCAGATCCCCTGTGTGCACTGGGTGTTTTGTGAGATGTGTGGTCCCCGGCATGTCAGTGAAGAGGATGCTAAACTTAGCTAGCATGTTCCTGGCTTCTCCCTGCTGCCTAGCACTAAACTGTGCCCCTATCTCCACCTGCTCCACAGTGTTTCCCTGCCTAGCCTCCCCTAGGAGATTAGGCAGACATTGCTCGCCGGATCCTCCAGCAGTGGGCTACAAATGGCCATTACTGCTTCCATACTCAGTGCTCTGTATTCTTTCAGCATATTGACGTGATATGTCTTATGCCTCTCAGGCTCTACCTGTACAACGTAGTTGTACTCATTCACCTTTCGGATAACCAGGTACGGTCCCGACCAGGCAGCCATCAACTTGTTCTCCCGAGTGGGTTTGAGAACAAGCACCTGCTGTCCTGGGATGAATTCCCTGCTACGGGCATTCCGGTCATACCATTGCTTTTGCTTGGTCTGAGCAGCCCTGAGGTGGTCCTGGGCACCCCCATGAGCATCTCTAACCGGTCTTGGAGATCTTCTACATACTGGATCACTGAAGCATCAGTAGCAGTAGCCTCTCCTTCCCATCCCTCACGGAATAGATCCAGAGGTCCACGTACCCTGCGGCCATATAGTAGCTCGAAGGGGGAGAAGCCTGTAGATTCATGCGGTACCTCTCGGTAGGCAAACAGCAAGTGCTGTAAATTAATCTCTCAGTCTTTCCCCTCCGCCTCTATAAAGGTCCGAAGCATCTGCTTCAGGGTACCGTTAAACTTCTCACATAATCCGTTTGTCTGGGGATGGTAAGGGGTAGTGCACCGTTGCTGTACACCGCATGCATCCCAGAGACAATGTAACAGTTCACTCATGAACTGCGACCCCTGATCAGTTAGGATCTCACTAGGGAAACCTACCCTAGAAAAAATGTTCAGCAAAGCTGCTGCCACTGTCTTGGCATCTATGGTGCTAAGCGCTACCGCCTCAGGGTACCTGGTGGCAAAATCCACCACCATGAGGATGTAGTAGTGCTTCCCTGACCTGCTAGGAATCAAAATGGGTCCTACAAGATCCAATTCTACTTTCTGGATGGGTTCCCCTATTATCGGTAGGGGTTTCAGGGGTGCCTTCACACGGTCGCCCACCTTACCCAATCGCTGGAAGGCATCACAAGAGCGGCAGAAATTGCCCACATCTAGAGATGCCCCCGGCCAGTAGTAACGCTGTAATAACCGGGCTCGCGTTCTGTTGACCCCCTGATGTCCCGCTAACGGAATAGAGTGGGCTACCCGTAACAGTTGCTGTCGGTACCCCTGGGGCACTACTAGTTATCGCTTACCGGTCAATCCCTCCTCTATCCCTGGGTTCCCTTCTTCTCTATACAGGAGTCCCTTATCCCATAGGCAGTGCTCAGTGCCTTCCCCTAACTGAGATTAGGACGCCTGAAGTCTCACGCCGGCCAGGGTAGGGTCTTTCTTCACTGCCTCCCTAAACTGGGCTCCTAATTCTGGCCACCCCCCAGTCATGTCATTGTCCGGAGAATAGGGAAGAGTGAGGGGAAACAGTAAGTCAGTCTATGGTTGCAACTGATCCTGGCTTACCTCCCCGGGCTCCTCTGTGCCCTCTGCTTAGGTTGGTCCCAAAGGCTGGGGGACTGGCGCCACTGCCATTGCAGCTGTCTGGCTCCGGGTAACCGCCGCCACTGCAGCGGGTTTGGGCACTCGGTCGTAGGTGTAGGTCATTGGACCCAGATCGTTGCCAAGAAGAACTTCAGCATCCAAACCAGGTAAAACCCCCACCTCCGGCACACCCTGGCCCTCCCCCCAATCCAAAAAGATTCTGGCCACTTGCAGGAAACGTGGCTCTCCGTCGGCCACAGTGATCTGTATCCCAGGGCCTTGCAGTAATTCCTCTGGCCGGACCATATCAGGTCGGACCAGGGTCACTGCAGCTCCTGAATCCATCAAGCCGACTGCTTGCCGGTCACCGACTGTGACCGGGGTGAGATGTCTGCTCCAGCTGTCCATCTGCTGCAGGTCCACGCTGAGGTGTCCTCCGCTCCTGGCTGTAGGCATCGATGAAACCGGGACAGGTGTGGCATGGGACGTCTCGCTGGGAGTTGGTTCCATGACCGGTCTGGAGTCTTTGGTGGAAGCCACCTGCACGCAGGCTACCGGCTTCGCAGCTGGGGTGCGTTGCCCCTGATGGGGTCTGCCGGAACGCAGGGGTTCCGGGCAATCTGGTCTGATATGACATGGGCGGTTGCAGTTGTAGCACCGGCACTCGTGCCGGAGCTCCCCCGCCTTCGGTGGACTGCTGCCCGCAGGCGGCCTCTGAGTCCACTGGGGGGTATTGGCAGACTTTTTGGCCGGTGCCGCCGCCACCGCCGCCTTGGCTACTGCTTTGGCGGGCATCAGGGCTCGGCTGGCCACATACTGTAATCATCAGCAAGCTTCGCCACTTCCTGGTAAGTCTTGGGCTTCTTGTCGTACACCCAAGCCCTCACCGCCGGTGGGCACTACTGCATGAGCTGCTCCTGAAAGATGAGGTCCAGCAGGTGTTGGTAATTCCGGGCCTCATAGCCCTACACCCAGCTTATCCCGTACAAAGCCATGCGGGTCACATAGGTAACATAGGACTCCAGGGGCTGCCTCTCTTCCTGTCGGAATTTACCCCGGTAGGCTTCAGAAAAACCGTACTGAAACAGTAACAGTTCTTTCAGGTGTTCATAGTCATCAGCATACTCATCTGGGAGCGCCATCATCGTCTGCTTAGCCAAGCCGGACAGTAAGGGGTCCAAACGTGCAACCCGATGCTGGGGAAGCACTTTGTACCGCCGACACTGTGTTTCAAAGTTCTTTTTAGAAAACTGTCGATCTGATCGGTACCTTCCACGAACTTGGTGAGACTGTGCTGATCCAGTTTGAGTTCATCTTTGTTGGATTGGACAGGGGGGCAATAAGCGGGTCTGTTCACTGCCATAGTGATAAACTGCAGCCGCTCCTCCGGTGTCCCTCTGTCTCCCCACGCAGTAATCAGTGCCAACATTTCAGGGGTGAACGGACTGGTAGCCGCAGCAACCCTCCTGTTGCACTGCTCCCAGGAGGTGCACTCGTTCCCTCCCCGAGATACCGCCGCCCCGGCACTGGGTTCCTTCCCTGATCTTCGGGTGGCTGTATAAGGGCAAGCTGAGCCGTATCCTGAGGCTCTGCAAGCCGGGCTTCATAGTCACCGATTGCGTCAACCATGTCTGCGACCTCCTGATTCTCATAGGGCAGTCCATATTTACGGCACTTGTCCTTCAGCTGAGCTCGGGTCCTCATGTTGGATGAGCCTTCAGCCTCGCTCATGGTTCACGGTCGCAGCAGTGAGGTGGTGTTACAACTTGTGTTAACTGTTGCACTACTGTGTGTTCAATATCTTTAGTCCCAGGAACTCGCAATTCCCTTCGAGTTCCCACTATATTACAGGGTCCCGCAGTACACTGTAATACAGGTTGAGTTCAATCCCGCCGCTGCCACCAGTTAATTATATGCTTGTCACGGTAACTTATGACAAGATATAACAAACACCAAATATCTGGGTTGAACTGAACGAGGCTTAGATATAATAAAATATATTTATTCCTTAAAAAGGTGAACACAGCAATATAGTACAATTAACAGGCAAGAAGGTAACACTTACTTAGGGTTGGGGAATGGAGAAGTATCAGCTAGCAATTCTCCAGCAATCCCGTGACATTCAAGATGAAATTAGAAGAACAAGAACTGTAGGGTTGACACAGTTTATATACCTTTGTAACCCTATTCTTAACATTGAATACAGACTATTGGTGAACAATTATCTGTATCCAATCCCTAACGTGGAAACACAGTTTAACCCATGCCCCCCAGCTAGTTAGCCCATGCGTACTGGGACTCTGAGGGTCTTATTTCTGTAGCCCCATAATTAAATCAGGGGCGATGACCAGTCTACCAGATGAAGTATCTGGCAGGATCTTCATTGTTTGTAGGTGTAGATATAACACTTACAAACCACTCCAGTTTGATGCTTCTCCGCCCTCAGGTAAACAGTTAGAGTGGCAGAGTCTTTTGATCAGTACTTGGTTCCTAGACTTTGGGTCGCCCCCCTGACCATTTGCATTGCTTTGTGTGAAGGAATCTGCACGGGTTTTTATCCCCGCCTTGGAATACAATATTAAAGTGAAAACACAGACATATTAAAATATCCGGTTCTGTTAGGTCCAGTGGGTCCAAACTTTCCAGATCTTAATGCCGGAACTGGGACATCATATGATCCAAGTTTTAGCCTGCTGCGACCTTCAGAACCGGAGATACACAAATACCACTTAAACCGTTTCATACTTTAACTCAAAATTCTCCACTGTAAAATAAATTACAGTTTGTCACAAAATCCCCATTGTGGTGCAGACACTGACATTAACATGAGACAGGGGAACATACAGTTTCCTGACATGACAAGGTGTAAGCCACATTCCTGGACCGCAGTCCAGTTAACCCTTTGCCTCCCTGGTGAGGTCAGGGGGTGGCCATATGGGGTGCAACCCCTTTAATACCGGGCCAACCCCCCTCTCCCTCTACAGTCACTCACCCCTCAGTGTCCCCAAAGAACCCTCCCCCAAGACGGAATCAGCGCCTGTAGGTACCGGTGTTGGTGCACTTATTTATAATACCTTCCGGCCACTCCAGCAGCCGGAAATGTGCTTCGCAAACGATCTGCCGATCCAGTGTAGTCTCCCACGAGTCTGTACTTGAGTCTTTACTTGACTTCAGCAGCTTGCTCCGAAACCATCTTTCTCACAGCAGCGGAAGAAATACTGTGTCCCTGTCTGCTATTCTCAGTAAAGGGATTCTGTCTTTGTCTGTGGCTGTTCCCTGCAGTACCACAAGCTAGTGGTGACTTGGGGCCTGCACTGGGGCCTAAGGGGAATCTCTGGCCTATGCAGTGGGTCACTGACCCCCTGCAACACACACCTCCTCTCCCCTTGCTTCCTTGGGGCGCACTGGCTAGCGTGGTCTCGCAGCTAGCTTCCCTTTCCTGCTCCTCTGCAATCCTCACCTTCCTGTTGGCTCCTGAGTCCCCTCTGACCTTTCTGAGGCTCATGGGAGTTGTGGTTCCGCTGAGAGCCTTCGGCTGATTGGTCCACCGTTTGCGCGCTTACTCTGTGCATGCGCGACCTTCCAGGAGCTCCCTGCAGCACATATATACTGCGCATGCGCAACAGTCCAACATGTCAGCGCCCTGTGCTTGTCGAGCTGCCGCAGAGCTTCAGTGATACCCGAACGCTGCCCGCTCGACCCCCACTCTCCTGAAGGCCAGCTGACTTGTCGCATGTTCCTACAGCACTCGCAGCTAGGTATAAGAAGAGAGAGACTCAGGGGAACACCACTACAGTCATATATATTTATATTTATCTATCTGTGTCTGACATAAAAAAACATGAAAAAACATATTGCCATTTTGAATTTCTTGATTATAAACCTGCATTAATTGAACTGGTATTGGGCTAAAAGGGGCTGATCTGCATGTTCTCTATTTTTTGTATACTGCTATACTGATGAGTTGGGGGCATTTTTCTTATACAGTATATTGAAGATTAACTAGTTAAAATTTTCATTAAGAAAATCTCTCAGACCAAATAATATCATGGCTGCAATTGACATGTGGATAGAATATTCTGGATTGAAGCACTTGAATCAGCTGTCCCCACTGATTTGTCACAATGCTTCTAGAATATCCCCATCTTCAACAAATCATTCACTGAGGACAACAAAGGTTTTCTTTGCTTATTATTCAGCCCCATTGTTTAAAAAAAGTGTGTGGCAGAGCACGCGCATTTTAAGTGAAAATTCTTTGTCTTTTGTCACATAAATTGTATTTGTGATGGTGATGTTTTTAATTAAAAACCAAAACACAATTTCAGTTCCAAAACACAAAGAAGTTTGACCGCGTGTTTTAGCTATTTGCACATCTGTATTTATAGTAACTGAATTCTCTGTGTGTGTGTGTGTGTGTGTGTGTCAGTCAGTGTGTGTGTGTGTTTGTGTGTGTCCGTCAGTGTGTGCATGTGTGTCAGTCAGTGTATGTGTGTCTCTCTCTCTGTGTGTGGTGTGCATGTCTCTGTCTGTGTCCTGCCCCCCCCTCTCTCCTGACTCTCCCCACCCCAGCGGAGTTGCGGACCCGGAGGTCTTTGTCTGAATCTCCTGAGCAGCTCCCCTCTCTCCTTCTCCCCTCCCCCCCTGCGGAGATACAGAGTCGGAGCAGCCCCCATTCTCTCCCCTCCAGCGGAGCTGCGGACACGGCTGTGTGTCCTGCTGCAGCCAGCCCCCCGGCGGAGGTACGGGATCACGGGGGGTGTTTGGCGGCTGGTGGGGGGGGCACATCATGAGGATTCAAATGCCATCCCCCCTGCCCCCCCCCCATCTCCACCGGCGGAGGTCCCAGTTTGGCTGAGGAGGTGGTGGTTGCGCAGCAGCAGTGTGAGCGGGGGGGGGGTGTTCGGGGGATGCAGTGGTGTGTGTGTGTGTCGCTGCCTTCCTCGTCTCTGGTGACTCCTGCTGGCAGCTGGCAGCTGGCACCACTTACGGCGTCATCTGCCAGCAGTGACGTCACCTCCGTCACCACTCACTTCCATCTCAAGTAAACACATGAATGTCGCTAAAGAAGTTTGACTTCAAAAATAACATCTATTACAATAATTGACAATTTGTTACTGCAGTAGTCATATACCATAGCAATGAGCATAGTGCTATGGTCAGCTATCTTATAAGAAACAGATAACACAATGTTACTGCCTGCGATTTGAGTTTATGGTGCCCAAAATGTAAATTAAAGTACAAATGCAGAAGCACTCCCAGAATAGAGTAATAAAAAAATACTTTATTTCTCAGATATCGAAGTCAACAATGTGACCTACACATTAGGGGTCTTCCTCAGGGCCTGACAGTTGATAACAAAGGTGATGGTGATGTACACTAGTAGGTGTATGTACTGATGAATGGTGATATGCCTATGTAATGTGCCATGGGTAGGATGGCACTGGTGGTAGCATAGTCAGCATGTGTCTCAACAATAGTCGAGAGGAATATGGTGCTCAGAGTTAGTGTTTGGGCATGGGAAAGTCACTAAGAATAAAATTAGTAAGAAGATAATGTCAGAGCTCCCTTTGTATAGAGAATTATAGTAAATAGGTAATATGGCTTCTAGATGGAGAATAGTGCCTAATGGAAACAATAATGGTAACCTGACAAAAGAGCACAATAAACATCTTCTACGATATGCATATAACGCATATATTCAGAAAACCATAAACCTACAGATTCAGCGGCTATTATTCGAACACTTCACGCGTTATGAACCGTGGAATACCCACGTCATTTAGACGCGAGTGCAGGCGAAAGCAGAAAATGGCATTTTAGTATTCTGTTTTTTAAACACCTTAAATTGACACAGTAGCACAGTACTGTACACATTTCAATTAATTCATTTGATTACATCTGAGAAACAGAATCGATGAAATTCAAACAAAGCAACTGCGATAAACACGTGTGCCTGGGGCGATTGGCCCCAATTAAGCCGCGTGGAGTACAGCAGAGCACACAAAAAATGGCTCCGGGATTTGTTCGAATAACGGCCGCTACATCTGTAGAATAGGCCAAATGGAATGTATCCACAGAGGCAGGTAAGTCACATGCTCATAAGATCCTGTTGTCCGTTTTCTGAAGTATCTGGGGGGATTCTTGGTGTGCAGCATCCGCTAATGCTGTAGCCAGGAAAGGAGAGGGGTGCAGTGCACTACCCATGCACAAAAAAAGGAATGATCAAGAGGTGAACTTCAATAAAAAATAATTTTTTGAGAACATAAATAAAAAGGTAAGTGAAAAATACCTATGCATTTTGTGGATGCATGAGTCAGTACTCCTGAGGAAGCAAGTAGCCAGAGAAACACGTAGAGTCCTATAATCCAGAGAGAGGAGAACGAAAGACGTGAGTTCCGTGTTCCCGGGCAGTGGATACCGGAAGTGGCACTAGGAACCAGCGTGACAATTCAGACACTGAGGCTTGCAGAGATGGTTACAGTATGTTGTACAGTCTGTCTTAATGGACCCAGCTGTGCAAAAAACTCGTTCAGATAGCACACTGGCTGGTAGACAGCGGAGGCATTCTGATACTAGGTGTGTCAGCTCAGGCCAAATTTCTTCCCCCTCCCCCCCCATCATTTAGAGGGTCAGAGTTGGGAGTGAGATATGTTGTCATTCATGTATGCCTCCACCATGTTAGCTGCCCTTTCTCCCACACTTTGCTGAGTTTTTTTATATGGTTGCCAGGTGTCCAGTATTGAACCGGAGTGTCCTATATTTGGACACACTGTCGCGTAAAAATTTTACTGGACATGTATGTGTCCGGTTTACCTCTCTGGACTTAGTGACCTCACCGGCTTGGGGGGGGCAGTGGCATTTTCCCAAGCGGGTAGAGAGCCGGACTGTTGCTACAGGTCTGGGCATCCTCCATCCTAATTGGCTGCTGCTGGGAAGTTCAGGAAGAGGTATCAGGAGCCTGGGGGTGGGGCCAAGGAGAAGACGAAACAGCATGGTGTGGAGAGAAGGGTGTGTATTTTGGGCATGTCGCACCTTTCACCATTGTGTCCAGTATTTTTGGAGAAGCTTCCTGGTAACCCTATTTGTTGTCTCACACACACCAAATCGTTCCTCCTACATCAACGTTAGCACTCTTCTTGACACAAGTTTATCCCTGCACTGTTTCACTGCCTGCTTCCCCCTTGACTCAAAATCTTTTATTTTCTCCATGAAGCAGTCTAGAAAAGCAGATAGACAATATTTCACCTTTGTTTTCACAGATACTTCATAGGGATAATTTCTCAGGCAGTTGAGCGTGGCATCCCCCATCCTTAACAATTTGGCATTATCATTATTCTCACACTAATGCTGCATGCAATGCTGGGTCCTATCTAGTAGAAATATACATTATGCTGGATGACCTGAATGATACTAGCATCGTCACTGCTGACCAGTTCGGTAGCCTTTCCAAACATCATCAGTAGCCCACACAGCTCAACCATCAGATATCACTCGTTGGGCAAAATACGAGCCCCCATTAAAGGCTTGGAGTTTTCTTTGATGTAACCGCACTAGTATGTGCAGTGTATTTCTATTTAAGATTGTGGCATTAGAGGTTACTAGACTGATGCACGTGACAGAGAGCATAATGAGCTGTGTAGAAGTGGGCACAGATGTTGATAATATATACCGCACTTGCTCACTGTGGTCTAAAATGCTGCCAACACTTTGCTAACATCTCCTGCTGCTATCCCAACAACCAGGTCCCTCAGAGAAAGCTAACACTCCATAACCCCTATATTTTCAAAAGAATATCTGCTGATTTATGGGCCTTCTGCTCAAACCCTTGCATACATAGGGTAGCATTACATCTATAAGTGCTGCTGCAGACTCTCTGACTCTCAGCATTGATGCCATGGGGGGTTATAGCTATGTATTCCCCTCAGCCATGTGCACATGTCTATTGTGAGGTGCACCCTCCTACTGTGCTACAGGTTTGTAAAAGCCTTAGAGGAAAAATATGCCTTACAGATTATTTTCCAGAGAGACTTATGGTATTTTAGGAGCTCCCCAAAGCCCTTCCCCTCTACAAAGCTATAGGGCAGCATATCAAATGCATGCATTTTGGCCAATTTACTATTCAGCAAAAGGCCCTTTGTAACGGATTGGGGGACACGCGCCTCTCAGTGGGTCCCCATCACCTCAAGCCCCACGGCGGCTTTCTACCCCGGTTCCCCGCTCCCTCGGCCTCTCACCTGTCCCGCCCCCTCGCCGAGCCGTTCCTCCATGGCGCATGCCTCATCTTCACGCACGTGACCGGGGCGCGCGCAAGGCAGCCTTACAGAGGACGCGCGCATCCGATCTTCTTATCAGCCCTCCCGCGCCGCTGGCGCCGCCCCCCATCGGCTGCAGGCGATTGCCATGAATCACACCCCTGTCTCCCTCCCCGCTCACCTGGACCTATCCCTGCGTTTACCCAGACAGGCCTCTGCTCCACCCCTTCCTACTATTGGCCCTCCTTCCTTTATAACCCCAGTCTGCCCTCTCCTTCCTCGCTCTGCATAGCTTCTCTGTGACTCCAGTGTGCAGTGTCTATGCCAAGCTCTGTTCTCTGTTACAGCTCTTGTTCCTGTCCCTGCCCCTGTTTGGATACCTTTGGATTGATCTCGGCTCTGTTTGACTACGTGTACCTCGCTACCCCTGGACTCTGCTTTGGACCTCACTATGCTGCTTTCTCCTGCCCCTGACCCACGGCTTATTACCCTCCTACTTCTGGCACCCCGGACTGAGCAAGTATATCGTTAACCCTTTCTCACCAGGCCCGGCAACGCATCTTACCACACTCTGGGCACGGCCTCACTGCTGTGGGTGCGTGTTATACCATTACCCACCTCAGTACTGGGTACTGGCCAGGTCTGCGGGCATACAGGCGTTACATTATGCAGAGCCCAACAAATACAGACCCCCCTGAGGTGGGCCAAGGTGTCACTATGGATCACTGGTAATTTTTAAGTGACCAAGTCACAGCCATGGCGCAAGAACTTTCTAAACTCTCCCTGCGGCACCGTCCCCTCCTGCCCCAGTACCTATGGGCAACTCGGAGCCACGTATTCCACCTCCCAACCGGTATGCCGGTGATCCCCTTACTTGCCAGGGATTCTTGAACCAATGTGACGTCCAGTTCGAGATGTCCCCATCTCGGTTTCCCACAGGTCGTACTAAAGTGGCCTATGTCTATGCCCTATTCACTGGCGACGCACTCGCTTGGGCTTCTCCCCTCTGGAAACACAGACCCGACATAACCCAAGACTACCCCAAATTCCGGCGAGAGATCCAGCAGGTCTTTGACACACCAGCGCATAGGGAGAATGCTGCTTCTTCCTTGTTTCATCTCTCCCAGGGTCGCAGGTCGGCTGCAAGATACGCGGTGGAGTTCCGCACCATCGCTGCAGAGACCCAGTGGAATGATGAAGCTCTCGCCGTGGCATACTGGCAGGGTTTGTCCGAATCCCTCAAGGACGACCTCGCGGCTCATGTTCGTCCCTCATCTCTAGAGGATCACATTGCCCTCAGCATCCGGATGGACCAGCGCATTCAAGAGCGACGCCACGAGCACCAGCGCCCCCTTTTACTGTCGCCTTTGCCTGTTTCTCCTAGGTCTCCTCCCTTGGCTCTTCCTGCATTGGACGCTCCAGAACTGATGCATATCGGTAGCCAACAGCTTCGGACCGCTGAGAGAACACGCCGCCGAGAAGAGGGTCTCTGCTACTACTGCGGCTCCCCGGAACACCAACTACGTCACTGTCGCCTGAAACCGGGAAACAAGAACGCCAAGTAAAAGTAGAGGGGCTTCTACTGGATACCATTTCTACTTGCCCCTCTTCCCCCAAAGAGCTACCGAAGAGAATCCTTCTCCCCATATCTCTTGAGGGTGTTAATGTTAAGGTAGAGGTTGAAGCCTTCATCGACTCCGGGTCTGGTGGTAACTTTTTGGATCACGACTATGCCTGCAACAACCAAATCCCATTAGTCAAGAAGAAGTCACCCATTGGCCTGAAGGCTATCGACGGCCGACCGCTCCAACCAGCCTTCATTATTTGGGAATCTATTCCCCTCACTCTGACCACCGCGGATGGTCATACTGAAGTCATCATCTTCGATGTCTTCCACTCTCCTACTGTCCAGGTCATTTTGGGATTGCCGTGGCTTCAGCTTCACAACCCGTGTGTTTATTGGACCAACGAACTACCGATCCAGTGGGCTCCTGCCGTGGAGAAGACGGTCACTCCTCCCGTTACCATGCTCGCTGGTCTCGACACCTCTTCTCTTTCTCTCTCTACCCTTCCGGAGGTATACCATGACTTTTTGGATGTCTTTAACAAGACTCAGGCTGAAGTCCTACCACCTCATCGTTCGTACGACTGCCCCATTGAATTGATTCCTGGAACCACGCTCCCCAAGTCTAAGTCGTATCCCTTATCTGTGCCCGAGACCGAGGCTATGGCGACCTACATCCAGGAGAATCTTAAGAAGGGGTTTATTCGGAATTCCACCTCCCCCACCGGGGCAGGTTTCTTCTTCGTGAAAAAGAAGGATGGCTCTTGAAGACCCTGTATCGACTTTCGTGGTCTTAACAAGATTACAGTTAAAAACCGGTACCCTCTTCCTCTAATTTCGGAACTCTTTGACCGGCTCCAAGGAGCCTCTATATTTTCCAAACTCGACCTGAGAGGAGCCTACAATCTCATCCGAATACGAGACGGTGACGAATGGAAAACTGCATTTAACACGCGTTCGGGTCATTATGAATATCTAGTGATGCCGTTCGGCCTCTGCAATGCCCCTGCCGTCTTCCAAGAATTTATGAATGATATCTTCCGGGACATTCTGGGAATTTTCTTCATCGTATATTTAGACGATATCCTCATTTTCTCCAAGAATCTGGATGAGCACATTCGTCACACCAAGGTGGTTCTCTCTCGGCTTCGTGCTAATAGCCTCTACGCGAAAATGGAGAAATGTCTCTTCCACCAATCTTCCACAGCCTTCTTTGGCTATATAATTTCCGATAAAGGTTTCACCATGGATCCTGAGAAATTGAAGTCTGTTCTGGATTGGCCGTTGCCGAACTCCCTAAAAGCCGTTCAGCGTTTCCTTGGCTTTTCTAACTACTATCAAAAATTCATCCGTAATTTCTCCACTATCGCTCTACCCATTACTGCTCTGACCAAAAAAGGTGCTGATCCGACAGCATGGGGTCCTGAAGCCATCAAAGCCTTCGAGTTCCTCAAAAGAGCTTTCGTCTCCGCCCCCATCCTTCGGCATCCGGATACATCCCTTCCTTTCACCCTGGAGGTAGACGCTTCTGATGTGGGAGCTGGGGCAGTACTCTCACAAAGATCTTCTCCACAAGAAAAACTCTATCCGTGTGGATTCTTTTCCAGGAAATTGTCTTCGGCTGAGAGAAATTATTATGTCGGGAACTGCAAACGTTTGGCCCTACAAGAATGGAGACACCTCCTTGAGGGTACCAAAGAGCCAGTAGCTATTCTCACCGACCACAAAAACTTATTATACTGTACATTGAGGGGCTCGTCGTCTGGGGTCCCGTCAAGCACGTTGGGCACTGTTTTTCTCTCGTTTCAATTACACGATTTCATATATTTCAGGTACCAAGAATATCAAGGCCGATGCTCTTTCTCGCCAATTCTCTACGGAGGAAGGATCTAACGAATCTTCAGAGACGATTCTTCCCGCAAAGTATATTATTTCTGCCAATAATTTTGAGATCCTGGATGAAATCAATAAAGCCCAGGCTCATATCCCTAGGAGATTTAAGGTGCCAGAAGGACGTCTGTACACTGCTCCACGTTTTAACCACAAGATCCTAGAGTGGGGGCATTCTTCTAGATCTGCTGGTCATCCAGGCTTCAAGAGGACAGTGGATCTTATCAAACGAACCTTTTGGTGGCCTAAAATGAACAAAGATTTTTTTTATTTCACCAGAGCTTGTCCAGTCTGTGCTCAGAGCAAGTCCGCCCGACACAATCCTTCTGGTCTCCTCCTGCCTCTTCCTATTCCGGAATGGCCTTTGAAGCATATTTCCATGGACTTTATTGTGGAACTTCAAAATTCTAAGGGGATGAATACAATCCTTTTGGTAGTGGACAGGTTTTCCAAGCACACACACTTTATACCCCTCAAGGGTCTCCCCAATTCAGCCACCTTGGCTGACATTTTTTCTAAAGAAATTTTCAGGTTACACGGCGTGCCTCTCTCCATTGTTTCGGACAAGGGTACTCATTTCATCATTAAGTTTTGGCGAGCATTCTCTCAGAGACTTGGCATTTCCCTCCTTTTCTCCTCGGGTTACCACCCACAGACCAATGGCCAGATGGAGAGAATGAATCAGACCATGGAGCAGTATCTCAGATGCTTTGTGTCAGAATCTCAAGACAATTGGGTGGACCTATTACCCTGGGCAGAGTTCGCTATTAACTCGCTGTAGAATGAATCCACGCTAGAGTCGTCTTTCTTCATTAACTATGGGTTCCATCCCAGCAGCCTTCCCCTCTCCTCCCTCCCCTCTGGTGTTCCTGCAGCAGATACTCACGTCTCCAATTTACAAAACTCTTGGAAAAAGATTCAAAGAGCCTTGCAAGGGTCCATCCAAAGCCAAAGAACGCAAGAAAAGCGGCGACGTCAGGTGGGCCCAGTTCAGGTGGGCCCAGAATACAAACTTGGAGACAGAGTTCGGCTATCTTCAAAAAATATCAAGCTCAAAACTCCTTCCCAGAAGCTGGCTCCTAGATTCTTGGGTCCCTTCAAGGTCCTCGAACGGATCAACCCGGTAGCATATCGACTTTCGCTCCCTCCCACCATGAAGATACCCTCTGTGTTTCACATGTCCCTTCTGAAGCCCTTTGTCCAAAATGTACATTTTCCAGACCGTCCTCGGAGACCCAATCCCGTCATAATACAAGGACAACAGGAATTCGAAGTCCATTCCATTCTTGATTCCCTTTGGTCCAGGGGCAGACTTCAGTTCCTCGTTCATTGGAAGGGATATGGCCCGGAGGAACGCTCCTGGGTACCTTGTCATCATATTCATGCTCCAGCTCTTCTCAAACAATTTCGTCGGAAATTTCCTCACAAACCTTGGGAGGATCGTCCGGAGTCCGATCCTCAAGGGGGAGGTATTGTAACGGATCGGGGGACACGTGCCTCTCAGCTGGTCCCCATCACCTCAGGCCCCATGGCGGCTCTCTACCCCGGTTCCCCGCTCCCTCAGCCTCTCACCTGTCCCGCCCCCACGCCGAGCCGTTCCTCCGCGGCGTATGCCGCATCTTCACGCACGCGACCAGGGCGTGCGCACGGCAGCCTTACAGAGGGCGCGTGCACCCGATCTTCTTATCAGCCCTCCCGTGCCACTGGCGCCGCCCCCCATCGGCTGCAGGCGATTGCCATGAATCACACCCCTGTCTCCCTCCCTGCTCACCTGGACCTATCCCTGCGTTCACCCAGACAGGCTTCCGCTCCACCCCTTCCTACTATTGGCCCTCCTTCCTTTATAACCCCAGTCTGCCCTCTCCTTCCTTGCTCTGCATAGCTTCTCTGTGACTCCAGTGTGCAGTGTCTATTCCAAGCTCTGTTCTCTGTTACAGCTCTTGTTCCTGTCCCTGCCCCTGTTTGGATACCTTTGGTTTGATCTCAGCTCTGTTTGACTACGTGTACCTCGATACCTCTGGACCTCACTACGCTGCTTTCTCCTGCCCCTGGCCCACGGCTCTTGGACAATTACCCTCCGACTTCTGGCACCCCGGACTCAGCAAATATATCGTTAACCCTTTCTCACCAGGCCCGGCAACGCATCTTACCACACTCCGGGCATGCCCTCACTCCTGTGGGTGCGTGTTATACCCTTACCCACCTCAGTACTGGGGACTGGCCAGGTCTGCAGGCATACAGGCGTTACACCCTTATTGTGTGAGCGATGATAAATGCCCACCCTATCAAAAGCTTAACTAACAGTGGTTTACTGTCTTGAAATATTAGACATATTTGGACCCTCACCTATTTGCCTAATTATGCCAGAGTCCCTTTTTCCCATGCCTATGCTGCCCACTGCTAGAAGCAGTCTGTGCCATTATCATAATCACTATTACCACTAAGTAGAGCTTCATAATGGTAACCTTTATCAATATAACTAAAACTCTGACTCAAACACCTAGATGTACTTGCTGCTGCTGGCCTAATCTCCTCCTCCTGCTTGAGCCTTCTCTGCTGCCCCTACCAGGGGTGCCACCACTAACAACATATTCCTCAACAATACAACAACATAATACTCCTCCACTTCAAACGTTTTCTGTTGTGTAACATTGTGTGATGTGGTTTCTGAGGCTGATAAGATTTTCTTGTCTCCCCTACCCTGTGCCACTATCAGTACCAGGGGCATGTACTCTTCATAACAATGATAATTGCCAATCATGTGGCCTAACAGTATGTGATGTTTCTGAAGTGGACACAATGAGGGTGAAAAGGTGGTGTTTCTCTGTTGCACTCTCTTCTCTCTTGGACCCTCTAACTTTTTGACCAAACTTTTAGAGTGTGATCAAACTGTAGGTGTTTTTTGGCATGTCCGCACATGCCAACTACATCCCCCATCCAAAGCTTCCTTCCAAAATGCACAAGCACAGGATGTGTGTGCCCTATGTAAAGTCTTAGCATTTAAATGAGTCTAACGATTTTAGAGAATCCTGCAATATTGCAAAATTGGATCAAATTGCAATGCACATTTTTCTAAGCCTTGTGGCTTAATGCCTGGTGAACCACTTGCAAACTCTGAGGGCTGCATTTTTTTTCAGCGGAAAAACTGTAAATGTACACTGATTTGCGACATCCTGCAAATGTTTTACACATTTCCAACTGGTTCCCTAACCCTAGAATTTCAAACATATGTTATCCTTGAACAACAGAAAGACTAAGAGAAAAGGCTAAGCTTGTGAATGAACAGAAATTAGATGAAGAAGAAAACACAGATTGCATTGCAGGATAGCTTCAGTCGGGAGTCTAGTTTGTGAATTCACAAAACTGGTCAAGCTGGTAATTATAAGTAAAACTATTATAGTAGAACCCCCTATGTTCAGTCTTCAAGAGCAATTACTGGCTGATTTTTCAGGGTTACTCATGCCTAAGCAATTACCTTACTTAGAATTAGAGCTAGTTGAATTGGTTAATTGGTAAATTAAGTATTAATGACAGGGAACCTGATTAGGTTTCTTTCCTGGACTGAACTTGACGAGCCTTGCATTTTGGTATATTCTGCAAGTAAGTAATGTGTTACTTAGAAAGCAACAACTGCAAAAAATTACATGTTCTTTCATTCCTCTAACCTTGTGCAGGTTGTTTTTGTGGCATCCACACTAATTCCAAATTGGGAATTCACTTGCATATACCAGACTAATCACCTTTAAAAAAAAAAACTGTTGTACTTTTGTGTATGTGTTGCTTTTCTCAGGAAAAACTGAATACAATTATATCAGCTACTCATGTTTACATGTTTGACTAATAACGCCATCATAAAAGAGACATATAAGAGGGGGTATCATACCTATACAGATATATATTCGAGGACAATACAAGGAGATTTCAAAAGAATATCTCAATGGCAGAGCAAAGACATGGGCCGTCCCTTAATGTTGGAGGAAACGAGATTTCACCAGCAACAAAGGAAAGGGTTCTTTACAGTAAGGGCAGTTAAAATGCGAAATTCATTAAATAAGCCTAGTTTTCACTGACAGTTGAGGCACCGGTAACAAAGTTATCCAGAAAGGCGACTCTTGTCTGTCACAACGATCAAGCACAGTATTGAAATCAAACAAAAATGTAGATACTGAATATCACTTCAACTTTCACATTATTGCGACTTGAAAAGAAATCCGGTTAATAAAATATCACAAACTACAAAACACTTCTATGTGACAATCTCATTCGCAACAACCTGTCCTAAAGTTGAAAAACAAAAACACACAACATTTATTATTCTCTAGAAGTCCTTCATGTATGAACATTTATACTGTACAATTCAAAAATTGAAATCGGGCACACAAGTGGACTTGTGAAGAAAGTTATTCAAATTGAATTACGTAATTACAAGCAATTCAGCAACATTTCGGTTCCCCATGGACCTTTTTCAAGATAAAAAAGCAATGATACCTGTCTGCCATTTTCCAGTCCTCTCCTGCCCCTTATCCCTTTCATGTTTCCCCTGGCATCTGGTGGGTATAGTTAGCAAACAGGTATCACTGCTTTTTTTTATCTTGATAAAGGTCCACTGAGGGACTGAAACGTTGATGAATTGCTTGTAATTATGTAAATAAATTTAAATATGAAATTCTTCACAAGTCCACTTGAGTGCTGGATTTATATTTTTGAATTGTACACTACTGTATATCAACCCGATGTGTGGACTCTCATGCACCCGTGGCAGGATCAACTAAATTCTACTTGAAATTTTGAGTGCTCCATTTTTGTATGGGAACAGTTATACTGACATACTGTAGTGAAAACTGTGGAAAACTAAACAAAAACGTGTTGCATAGTGAATAATTATCACTGCCATGTAGATGTCAAAGTAAATCTAAAGGTTGTTGTTGTACAGTTTGTGAAGTAGAAAAGAAGTAGATACAAAAGTGTTAAAAATTATATACATTATGTGAAATGTAAAAGTGCATAAATAATGTAGAAATTATGGGATATGGTCAGTTTAGTAAATTATCTTAAAGTGCAGCGTATTCCACGAGGTCTGCGCATTTTTAAACAACCCACTTCTTATAATACTGATAAAGTCTTTTTAGATAAATGGAACACTATTATTGACACATGTTCATTTGAACTAATGAAACACCTTATTGGTAAACATCAAGAGTCATTAGAAGATTTAGATACCTCTATAAATGATTTGCAGACTAAATTAGAACCTTTTTCTGATACTTCAAGCTTTAAAGATAAAGACGGTAAATTACAAACTAGGATTGATAAGCTACATTCTACTGTCATATCTGTTAAAGTTAGTAAATATCAGAGAGATAAATTAGATTATATTAATGGTACTATCAGAAAATGGTCCAAACCCAAAACAGAAATCTATTAATCTGCCTAAAGATAATCCAGTTGTAAAGGTTAAATCTACTACACCTAAAAAACGCTCTTATGACAGATCTAAATCACCCTGTCCCTATAGGAAAGATGATAGAAAATATAATAAGAACTATCATAGGGATAGGGAACAAAACAAACGTGGCAAACAGCCATATTACAATAAAGAGTATAAAAATAAGAAAGACACACATACAGATTTGACATCTCCTTCCTCTGCTTCTTTTTTGGAGAAAGGACAAAAATCCAGGGAGAGAGACGAGGATCTTGTGTTCCCATGGAGAAAAGCTCTGATAGATTGGCAACACAAGGACTGTTTTGCACCCCTGGAAGAGAAAAATCCCCAAACTCCAAAGAGAACAAGGGAGGAAAGTATAGACGAGGAACCAGAGGAGGAAAACTATCCAAACAAAAGAGCCAAATAGTTAATACATCAGGCATTTTTAATATAAGTGATACTATTTTAACAGATTCAGACCTTCAAATACTTTCTAGAGGTTTAAAATTTGCACCTTCTGTTAAGCCGAATGCTTTTAAACTTTTTCTTGACGCTAATAAATACTTGAGAAAATTGACTTTGAAAAGACATTTTTTAAAAAGCAATTTTGATTTACCGAAGATAGATACAATTTGTGCACCTAAAACAATTTCTTTGGTATCTAATTTCTGTCACACAAACTTAAAAAATCAGTCTACATTTTTCCCACGACATGATAAGGGTAATTTTGTTGATACCTTCTACAGTCTTATCACAAATGATTTTGAAAAGTTAGTAATTAATGTTACACACAAAGAAATTGAGGTGCTAAACAAATTAGCTGAGGACAAAAATCTAGTGATCAAAGCAGCCAACAAAAGGTGGGGGTACGGTGGTTATGAGTATTACCTGGAAGAATCTATGAGAATTCTTGGTGATAAAAGTACTTATACCACTCTAACCACTGATCCCACAAAATATTTTATGGAAGAATTAGACGTCTTTTTACATAAGGGTAAAAATTCTTGTATTTTAAACTATAGTGAATTTAATTTTTTAAACAATAAATTTCTGAAAATTCCTATTTTTTACCGAAAATGCACAAAGATAAGGAAAGACTTCCTTGTCGTCCAATTATTTCTGGAATTGATTCTTTAACCTCCAATTTATCACAATATTTAGATACATTTTTAAAAGATTTTGTGACTAGTTTACCCTCATTTTTGAGGGATTCAACGGAGGTAATTAATCAATTCGAAAATATAGAATGGAAAGATAGTTTTATATGGTGCACGGTAGACGTCACTTCACTTTATACAATTATAGTTCACCTTCAAGGCTGTAGTGCCATTAGAAGAACTTTAGAACAGTCCAAAAAATTTGTACAAGAACAGACCGATTTTATAATAGAAGGTATAGAATTTATATTAAATCATAATTATTTTTCTTCAACAACTGTTTTTACTTACAAACCAAGGGTACAGCTATGTGCCCCAGGTTCGCGCCAAGTTATGCTAATTTATTTATGGGGATTTGGGAGGAGGATTTTATTCTCCATTCCAATCCTTTTGGCGCGAATCTGGTGTCATGGAAACGGTATATTGATGACATCCTTTTTATATGGGATGGAACTAATGAATCACTTGAGGAATTTATAATTTATCTTAATAACAATAATCTAAACATCAGATTCACTCATCAATGTGACCGTAACAGTATTTCCTATCTCGATCTTGTTCTATATGTGGAAGACAAAAAAGTTTTAAGTAAAACCTTTTTTAAGTCTGTAGACTGCAATAACTTTATTAGTAAGAGCAGTTGTCATCATCCACAATGGATACATAAGGGTCCTGGATAGATCCTGCTGGGGTTCCGAGTCACAAGACGACATCACTTGAAAACCACTTACAGGCAATATCACACCACTCTTTTTACACTTCCGCACATCAGATAAGTCATACAGAGATAGCGCCCGGGTACCTCCCCAAACATCATCCACAATGGACCTCAAATATTCCATCGGGACAATTTAGAAGATTAAGAAAAATTGTTCCGATATTGAGGTCTTTGATGAACAATCAGCTATGTTGGAACAAAGATTCTTGGAGAAGGATTATGCACCCTTGGATTTATGTGAGGCTAAAAACCTTATAAGGGAAACTGACAGAAAATTACTTTTAAAGTCAAACTCAAGTAAAGTGATGAAACCAAATTTTATTCCTTTTATCAATCATTTTAATAGCGAACATTTTAAAAGCAATAAAATTTTAAATAAGCATTGGCATATTTTAAAAAGCTATCAATATTTAAAAGACTTTTTACCAGATCGTGCTCAAGTTATTTACACCAAAGCACGTAACATTAAAGATAGAATTGCTTCTAGTTTCTTAAGACCATTACCAACTACTGCTGCGACACACTTTATTCTAACAAATCACCGGTTTATCACCGGCTTGTTCCTGGAATGCGACACTGTTCACCCGGAGCATGCCGCGTTCCTTTTGCCTTCCCAGCCATGGGTCATGCCCGGCTGACGCGCGGTTGATGCGTTTATTGATAATGGTTCAGGATTTAATAGGCTGCAATGTTTCGCATGTCCGCCAGATGGCAGAAATTCATGAATTGTAATGCAGTATATACTGTATACATACAGTATATACTGTATAACAACAACCCCTATAACCCCTTAATACACATACAGTACTGTATATGCACATCAATGATACTATAGGCCGGCGGGGGAGAGATGTATTTGCAGCAGAGAGAGATCCGCTGCTCTCTCTGTGCAAACATCGGCACATTAAAAATTATTTAAAATACATTTTTATTCATAGTGTAGATGTGCAGGGGGTCTCTGGAGCGGAACCGCATTGGTTTCAGGTCTGGGGACACCCTGCTTCCCGAGATACAGGCCCCTTTATGAGGTGCCGGTATCCCTCTGCATTTCAAGGTCCCGATCACGTGACCGCGGAATGTAAACAAAGCAGAGGGATACCGGCACCCCATAAAGGGGCCTGTATCTCGGGAAGCAGGGGGTCCCCGGACCTAAAACCAAAGCGGTTCAGCTCCGGAGACCCCCTGCACATCTACACTATAAATAAAAATAAATTTTAAATTTATTTATTTATATTCATGTATTTATTTATTTATTTAGATTTATTTATTGTGGGGCTGCTGTGCGTGATTTTTTTTTTATTGTGGGTAGCGGGGGTGGGTGAAGGGGGTATTAGCCCTAACGGTGGTTGTTTAGGGCTTGCGGGGGGGTAGCGGGAGGGGTTAACCCCTTCATGACCGTAGCAGTATTAACTGCTACGTCGTGAAAGGGTTAAGTGCACCCACAAAACCCTCCGCAAGTCCTAAACTCACACCAAGGGCCAAATACCCCCTTCACCCACCCCCGCTACCCACAATAAAAAAAATTCACGCACAGCAGCCCCACAATAAATAAATAAATCTAAATAAATAAATAAATACATGAATATAAATAAATATATATATACTGTATGTATATATATATATATACAGTGTTTGACAAACCTATACATTTGCATGCCCCGGGCGAGTGAATTTAACATCGTGGCGAGCTCCTATTGGCCCAAGCAGCACACGTGTGGTACTAGGTGGCAAGTAGATTTTTTTGTTCGGCGAGTAGATTTTTTGGTGATTTGTCGACCACTATATATATATATATATATATATATATATATATATATATATATATATATATATATATATATATATATATATATATATATATATATATATAACAACAATCCATATGCATATATATATATATATATATATATATATATATATATATATATATATATATATATATATATATATATACAGTCAGTATATACACACATGATCAACCAATATACAAATAAATGTAGAAGGGTTATCAAAATAATACTGTACTACAAATAACACTTCTCCATACAGACACACTACATTAAAATGAATCTCCTTTAATAATCCTAACTGATTTTACAATCTAAATCATCAAATGCCAATGAAAAACCTCACATTCCAATCAATACATTGCATTTACGTTGTATACTATATATGATGCATATAATCTATGCACCATAAACATTCTGCAAATGAATGTTAACAATAACATTGCAAGCAAAATACAAATACCTCCAAACAAGTAAACTATGTTAACCAATCAATTAAACAACAATCAATTTGCATTCATTATTTATATCCCTAAACAATTGACAGTCCATCCCGAACAATTAAACAGATAACTAATTCAAGCCTGGAGCAGAACAATGTAGCATGTGAAAAAATATAAGTACCAACCAGAATACAAAATTTAAAACCAAGGCAAACCCTTACAAACCCTATACAACACAATACAATACCAAGGATTACATCTATCTAATTGTAAAAAACATTATACACACATTGAAGCATAGCAGCATAGCCAAATTAATTTAAAACACATCAAATCAAGCTTTTAAAATAACATCATTTCTTACCCTGTATGTATATATCTCTCTAGACATACATACATACATACATACATACAAACAGTGGCAAGAAATAATATACCACAAAAAAAAAATACACATGTTAAAAAAGCTTTTTAAAAAATTAACAAGTTAAATAAAATACATTTCTTTAGTTCACTTACCATTACTTGGCCCCACCGACTCCCGTTGAAAAGCTTACTCACGAACCAATCCACCAGGCACAGGAACCCATAAAATAATAAACCATAAAAAAAATAAACATTACACTAAAAATCCAAATCAATCCACGGGTCTTCTAATTGTAATCCATCTTCATCTTCATCTGTATTCTTCTTTCTTCTATCTTCTTCCGGGCGGGGTCTTCTTTCCATCTTCGGCCACGCCCTGGTCTTCTTTCTTCTCTTGGGGTCCTTCCTCCTCGGCGTCTGGCTTCAAAATGAGACGACATAGGCTTTTAAAGGCCTATGACATCACATTTTCGTCATATGGTTCCCACGGCCCTGGTTGGGCCGTGAAAACCATGTGTTTTGGCCGATAAAAATAAAATTGATGACGTCACTTAAAGGCAATGAAAGCACAGCCAATCAGAATGGCTTTGCTTCAATTGCCTTTAAGATGACATCATGAAAAGAAACATGGCCGTCCTCACATAGTATGATAGCCAATCAGAGCGTGGGAACTCCATCCCTACTCTGATTGGCTATAGTATACCATGTGACAGAGGCTTGGGGGAGAACGGATGTGACGTCATTGAAAGCTTGTCACATGTTACTAGAAACAATCTAGTTCCCGGGCCATGGGCCATGGGAACCATATGATGAAAATGTGACGTCATAGGCCTTTAAAAGCCTATGTCGTCTCATTTTGAAGCCAGACGCCGAGGAGGAAGGACCTCCAGAGAAGAAAGAAGACCAGGGCGTGGCCGAAGATGGAAAGAAGACCCCGCCCGGAAGAAGATAGAAGAAAGAAGAATACAGATGAAGATGAAGATGGATTACAATTAGAAGACCCGTGGATTGATTTGGATTTTTAGTGTAATGTTTATTTTATTTTTTGGTTTATTATTTTATGGGTTCCTGTGCCTGGTGGATTGGTTTGTAAGTAAGCTGTTCAACGGGAGTCGGTGGGGCCAAGTAATGGTAAGTGAACTAAAGAAATGTATTTTATTTAACTTGTTAATTTTTTTAAAAGCTTTTTTAACATGTGTATTTTTTTTTTTTTTTATGGTATATCATTTCTTGCCACTGTATGTATGTATGTATGTCTAGAGAGATATATACATACAGGGTAAGAAATGATGTTATTTTAAAAGCTTGATTTGATGTGTTTTAAATTAATTTGGCTATGCTGCTATGCTTCAATGTGTGTACTGTCGCGGCCGAGTTTATTCTTACCTTTACCCGGTCTCGGCCGCGACAGTAACCGGGCACGCGCCGGGTTTTCCCGTGCGTGCGCCGAAGCCTCGGAGGAGCGGTCCTCCGATCGGGGCTTGCCTCTCTCCTCTCCGGGTCCGCCGGGTCCCCCGGAACCCCCCACCGCCATCCCCCACATCGAGGGACACCAGGGCTCCCTCAAGAGCCCTGGGCACGTGTGCATGGGGCGCAGGCACCCGATGAAGCGTGACCGCGCATCAGTGACACGCGGCACGCCGAGGGGATTTGGCTAGCAAGCTGGGACATCTCCCGGCTTGCGGAACTAGCCAGCTAGCAATAAAACGTGTCGCCAGTGTATAATGTTTTTTACAATTAGATAGATGTAATCCTTGGTATTGTATTGTGTTGTATAGGGTTTGTAAGGGTTTTCCTTGGTTTTAAATTTTGTGTTCTGGTTGGTACTTATATTTTTTCACATGCTACATTGTTCTGCTCCAGGCTTGAATTAGTTATCTGTTTAATTGTTCGGGATGGACTGTCAATTGTTTAGGGATATAAATAATGAATGCAAATTGATTGTTGTTTAATTGATTGGTTAACATAGTTTACTTGTTTGGAGGTATTTGTATTTTGCTTGCAATGATATTGTTAACATTCATTTGCAGAATGTATATGGTGCATAGATTTTATGCATCATTTACAGTATACAACGTAAATGCAATGTATTGATTGCAATGTGAGGTTTTTCATTGGCATTTGATGATTTAGATTGTAAGATCAGTTAGGATTATTAAAGGAGATTCATTTTAATGTAGTGTGTCTGTATGGAGAAGTGTTATTTGTAGTACAGTATGGTTTTGCTAACCCTTCTACATTTATTTGTATATTGGTTCATCATGTGTGTGTATATACTGTATATATATATATATATATATATATATATATATATATATATATATATATATATATATATATAGTTGCATGATGAAGCCACTGTACAAATTCATGGGTGAAGGATGGGTATCGGGCCAGTGTGGCTTAACCCCTTAATTACCTTTGCGGTTATTATCCGATAAGGTGTTTAAGGGGTTAATTGATATCTGAATGTAATTGCAATGTATTGGCTTTGTTTTGGCAATGTATTTTGTGGGCAAGACAAGGATGTTGCTGGCGACGGAGACTTCTTCTTGATGAGATCAGTAGCACTTTATTATTTATTTGAATCTGCTAGTTAATGTTTTTAATAATGGGCAATTAACCTATTATCCATATCTGGATAATAGTTATTTTGCACATTATTGTACTGTAGGTGTTGGGGGGGGTGTATGTATTGAATGTATAGGCCAGGTTTATTTTTTTTACATTCAGGGTTTGTTCGGTGGTTCCGCGTCAGACCTCTGGAGACCACCTGTGGGTCTCCTCGGGTATCTCACGGGTATCAGGCTGGTGGTTCCACGGGTGACACATGCGGGGATGAAGCGGTGGCCTCACATCTGTGGGGGCACCGCGGACCCATATTCTGCGGGGATGAAGCTGTGTGGTCCCACTTCTGTGGGGGCACCGCCGACCCGTAGGTGCGGGGATGAAGATGTGTGGTCCCACTTCTGTGGGGCACCGCGGACCCGTAGTGAGCACTCGTGAGTTCCCCAGACCCCCGTGGGAACCACCCGAGGCCCCGCAGACACCTGTGGGTTTGACCCGGGGCTCCCAGACATCCGCTGGCCTACCGTGGGGACCCAATTGTGGCCCACGGTGACCCAAGGAGACCACCCGGGGGCCATGGTGCTGGCGGGACCCACCAGCAGGCCTCCAGAACCTGTTTGAAAAGGGCTGCTGGTACCCTGTAGGTCTGTCAGGTGCCCCGCCAGCCCACCAGGGACTCGCGTGGGGCTGCGTTATGAACCCTGTTTGTAAAAAGATAAATCTTGTATTTATGGGGGGGCACAGGGGGTGGGTAATGTATTTAATAAATATAATGATGTTTATTGTGGGTCACTGTATTGTTTTTATTGTGGGTACTGGGGGGGGGGGGGTTCCCAAACTGTAGGTGGGTAGGCCTCCCTTGTGGGTAGTGGGTGAGGGTGGTTAGGCCCCACGGGGTGGGGGGTTAGTGTGGGAGGGTATGTAGGCATCCCGAGTTGTGGTTGAGGGTGGGTTAACCCCTTAATGACTGTAGCGGTTAATAACCGCTATGGTGATTAAGGGGTTAGGGGACATTACTTTGGATGTTTTAACTTTTGTGTCTGTTTTGCAGAAGCGGAGGGGCCATGGCCAGGATGGGGGTGGTAACGGTATGTGGGTAGGCCTTCCTTGTGGGTAGTGGGTGAGGGTGTTTAGGCCTCACGGGGTGGGCCATTGGCAGTGAGGCCCTGCATTATACAGTATGCACATCGGGATCCCCCCCCCCCCCCACATTTACATAAACTGCACTCACAGCAACACAGGCAGGGAGATTTAACAGACACATTAGGGGGAGGGGGCTTTACACAGATCACAGTCAAGGAGGTGGGGTTATAACCCCCTCCCCCTCCGCACATTTACATAAACTGCACTCACAGCAACACAGGCAGGGAGATTTAACAGACACAATAGGGGGAGGGGGCTTTACACAGATTACACTCAAGACAGGGAGATTTAACAGATACATTAGGGGCAGGGGGTCTTAAACAGATTACAGTCTAGGCAGGGAGATACAGGGGATGTACTGTACTGTATGTTTTTTATTGCAATGCTTCAATGTGTGTATAATGTTTTTTACAATTAGATAGATGTAATCCTTGGTATTGTAAGGGTTAGCCTTGGTTTTAAATTTTGTATTCTGGTTGGTACTTATATTTTTTCACATGCTAAATTGTTCTGCTCCAGGCTTGAATTAGTGAATTGTTTAATTGTTCGGGATGGACTGTCAATTGTTTAGGGATGTAAATAATGAATGCTAATTGATTTTTGTTTACTTGATTGGTTAAAATAGTTTACTTGTTTGGAGGTATTTGTATTTTGCTTGCAATGATATTGTTCATATTCATTTGCAGAATGTATATGGTGCATAGATTTTATGCATCATAAATACAATGTAAATGCAATGTATTGATTGGAATGTGAGGTTTTTCATTGGCATTTGATGATTTAGATTGTAAGATCAGTTAGGATTATTAAAGGAGATTCATTTTAATGTAGTGTGTCTGTATGGAGAAGTGTTATTTGTAGTACAGTATGATTTTGATAACCCTTCTACATTTATTTGTATATTGGTTCATCATGTGTGTATATACTGTATATATATATATATATATATATATATATATATATATATATATATATATATATATATATATATATATATATATGCATAGGGATTGTTGTTAAATATATATATATATATATATATATATATATATATATATATATATTGACAAAGTGAGAATATGACGTAAGGGGGAGGTCTGACATAACTGCACTGGGATCTAAGCAACCATTTTGAGTCAGCATCCATCTTAGGTGCCTGATATTGTCTATTGTCTGTATGAAAGTGGAATGAACGTTAGTTTAAAATACATTTTTTCTTCTGAAGTTCCAATTGATATTGAGCGGTTCAGCTAAGCCAAAAACCTTGAGAACAAGAGCAATGTGCCAATGTTATGAAAATACGAGACAGATAGGCACTGTCCGAGGGGGGGGGGGGGCAATGTGTTCTGTATGTAGAGTAAAAGTCACCAGCTTGTATAAGGAATATTAGCTGAATCATTTCATTTCTAATATGCATCCCATAATAATGCTTTAACTCGATGTGTTCGTGTGCATAAGTTTGTTTACCTTTTACGCTT
The DNA here is from genome assembly GCF_040206685.1 of Ascaphus truei. Lineage (NCBI taxonomy): Eukaryota > Metazoa > Chordata > Amphibia > Anura > Ascaphidae > Ascaphus > Ascaphus truei. Next base: position 133,981,009 of record NC_134486.1, on the reverse strand, counting down.
GCGTAGTGACGACACACAACCTTGTAGAGGGGGAGTGGGTTTAGTATTTTGTGTATAAATAATGCCTGTATGCTACCATGTCTTTGGGAGGGTTTTATTTTGAAACTCTCCTCTGCGTGTGCACCGCACAAGCAATAAACTTATTTGTCTATTCTGCAAAATATAACCTCAGACTTGTGTTGTTATTCACAACTTTTTACAGATGGCGCCCAGAATAGAAACCCAGAAATACCGGAAGCTGAGCACCTGAAAAAAAACACTCCTCGGTCACTCAAATCTGAGCGCTCGTAAGAATCAAGGTAAAAGGCACCTTTTGAGGAAAGCCTGAGTTTAAAAAGTTGTTTTGAGTGATGTGTAGAGAGATGTGTTTTGAAGCGTGTCTCAATCTGTGTTGACGGGTTAACCTAGCAGTGTCAAATAAGTTTATTTGTCTGTTCCTGTATCCATTTTAAAGTGTTATAGATGTTAAGTTTTATTGGGATTAAGGTGAGAGTCCCATTAAAATTTTTGGTGTTTTGGTGATAAAGGTGAGTGTTTGTATGCTTAAGGGATTGTTTTTCAGACTGTCCTGGGTTGTGATAAATATTTTTGTTGTCTGAGCAGGAAGGGTCCCTGATTGTACAATTGCTCTGTCTTGTCATTAACATACCAAGTGGGTTTATTTATGGATATCTGTTTAGAAGGTCTTATCTGTATCCATGTTATAAAAGTATAAGGTTTATCAGGACTGGGTTGGACCCGCTGAAGTAATTCAAATGTTTTTCTTGGGTATAGTTATGGTGAAAAAAATCAGAACAATAACATGCCAAAAGAGTTGTACGTAATCAGCTTGCGCTGATTATTGTATCAGGTGTATTGTACAGGTCAATTAAATGTGATTACTGTAACAGGAGAATAATGGGAAACCAAAGTTCTCAAAATTTGCCGTTAGAGGTTGTGTGTCTGCAGACAAAAATAATAAAGAATGGATACAGAGAACAAGAAGAGACAATATAAATATGTTTTGTTGGCCAATGAAAATACATGCAAGTTCAAATGAAAATACACGTGCAAGTCCCAGTGAAAAACATGCCACCCCAATGAAAAGAGTTTGTTTGCAATAAATTACTTTAGAAGGAAGCGTGAACCTATGAGCAGCCACACCGGTTTTCTTATTCGTAAGAATGCGAACGCAAGGGCTCATAGTGGAACCTTCTAACTTTCAGTAATCCCTGTGTGTCTGTGGCAGTATAAATCTTTGGATTTTATGAGGTTTTTGTGGCAAAAGTCATGCATGGCATGCCTGGCTGGCGGACGCCGCAGAAATCAGTTATGAACGTATAAGCTTTTCCTTCCATTTCCCCACATGCAGTAAGTGGTTATAAATCATTTCCTGATATAAACTCAAGTTTCGGTGCCGGCAAGTAAAATTGTTGCGCCCTTAATGGAGAGTGGTTAGATGGATTTGATACCCTAATGAATTTTTCCTGAATGATTACCTGTGTGAAAGATAGACCATGCTAAGTATCACATGTGTGCACAAATCACCATACAAAAACTTGCAAGTACGTACGAAAACATGAATATTTTTTGCTCACAATGAAATCAAATGTCTGCAAGAAAGAGGATCAAAATCGCAGCAGCACAGAGCGTGCCCCCACTTTTTTCTCCAGCGCGAGGAATGTGCTAAGATACGAAAGTTTAACTCAAAAGCTCCGGAGCATCAGAGTAGTTTTAAAGTCAGGTTATTTATGAGAATAAAGAAAGAGAAGGGAACTTTTATTAATATAGTAGCAGGGTGAAATTGTTGGGTAATAGGGGAGAAATGTCTTTCTTTTATTTGTTTGTTATTTTTGTGATGTTGTGTGGCTGTGTATGAGAGAGGTTTTTTGTATTGTGTGTGTTCTGTTTTGTGTTTAACGAGTAAAAACACATTTCAATTTTATTTCTAGAGGATTAAGATGTTTGGGAACATTTTGTGTTTAAAAATGTGGGTAAAAGATCATAAGCATTGTTTGAAGTATATATTGTATTGTATGTTTTCATGTATATAACGCCATTAATATGCACAGCGCTTCATAGAAGTGGTGCACGTCGTAATCATATAGGTAGCAAAGGGTAAAGGTAAGAGGTCATGAAATAAGTGATCCAGACATAAAAGTAACATTAAGGAAGAGAAGTCCCTGCTCTGAGGAGCTTACAATCTAATTGGTAGGCAGGGAAAGTGTACAGAAACAGTAGGATTTGATTAGAAGCCAGGAGAGGAATTTCAGGAGGGGAAACGCAGAATCAGAGTTTTAAGAGTAGAGTGATTCTGGCAGCAGCGTTTGGGAGAGATAGTAGGGAAGACAGGTGAAAGTCAGGACGCTGAGATAGCAGGGGATTACAGTAATCAAGAGGGGAGAGAATGAGGGTCTGAATCAGAGTTTTAATAGTTGAGCAACAGAGGAACAGGTGTATCTTTGTGATATTGTGGAGGAAAAAGCGACAGTTAGAGAAATGTTTTGAATGAAAGAGGAGAATATGAGAGAGGAGTTGAGGGAATGACCCCTAAGCAGCGTGCTTGAGCTACTGCAAGAGTAATGTGGAAGGAGATAATAGGGTCAGGTTTGGGAGGAAGTATGAGGAACTCTGTTTTTGCCATGTTAAGTTTAAGGCAAAAGAGGGTCTTCCAGGATGAGATAACAGAAGGACATTCAAAAACTTAGGTTTGTATGGCAGGTGTAAGGTCAGGGGTTGAAAAGTAAATGAGGGTGTTGTCAGCATAGTGGTGATATTTAAACCTAAGAGATGTTATTAGGTCACCTAGAGAGAGAGTGTATACAGAGAAAAGAGAAGAGTGTGGTCCACAGAGGCAAATGCTTCAGAGAGGTGGAGTAATAGGAGCAGAGTGTAATGACCTCTGTCTGGGGCAGCATATAGGTCATCAGTTATTTTAGTGAGAATTGTCTCCGTGGAGGGAGCAGTGCAGAAGTCAGATTGTAGAGGGTTAAGGAGAGAATGGGTGTTGAGAAAATGGAGCAAGCACGAGAATACAAGACAAGTTCAGTACTTAAAGTAGAAAGACAGGTAGGGTCAAGCTTGCTATTTTTGAGTCATGGTATAACTATTACATGTTTTAAGAAGAATGGAAATGTAGCAGATTAGAGGGAGAAAGGAGATCCACAGTGATGGTGACATTCTCTTCTGATACAGTGGAAAAAGAGTCAAGGAAAGCAGGAAGAGAGTAGGAAGCAAAGTAGGATAGGAGGAAAAAGAGGGAATGTTCTGGTGTATGGATTCAACCTCTTGCTTAAAATAGTCAGCAAAAGTCCTGAGGTGAGATGAAGGAAGAGTTAGTGATGGTTAGACTTGTGAATGTTGATTAATGGAGAGAAATAGGTTTGTGTAGCTTGAGAAAGGACAGAATTGCAACAGGATAGCATAAATTTGTAGTGAATTAAGTCAGAGAAACTATGAAAGTTCAAACAGAAGGCATTAAAAAGAACTGAGTGGAGGAAGATAGCATGAGCGTGTGGAGTTATTTGTGTGCTAAGAAGTTATATAAACCTCAGCTATATAAAAGCCTGTTGATTAATTTTTAAGAGGCCATAAAAAATGTAGTTCTTAGGGCTCTGGATAAAGCTCCATGTATTTAAACTTTAAGCAAAAGTTCCAATCCAATAATTATTATTTTTCAGGAAGAAGCCGTGGTGTACAGTTATCTTATCTTTTCAGGGTCAATTGGCGAAACGCCCAGAAACAAAATGGCTCTTTGCCCGGAAACAAGTCTTATAGAAAATATTTTTTCTTTAGTCAGATGAATATGCAGAGTGTCTTTAAAATGATAAAGCTGACCGTGTGCTCAGCACTGTGCAACGAGATTATATAAAGCAAGACATTAGTGTGAAGTCTTATACAAAATCATTTGTCTATTAACTGAATATGTGATGTATGTTATAACTTTTAACCATTTATTTTTTCCAAAGGTGTCCGTAAGCAGTGGTTATTGTCAAAAATTGCTGTGTAATCTAGAATGGGTTTGCCAGGAAGTGGTGAATTTGGGAGTCACCTCTCATTTGTGGGTGTGTCGTGTGTATAGGGTTAAATACAGGGGATACATAGTTGCAAAAGCAGTTACATAAGTGAATAAGGTATGCATTATGTAGAAGGCATTTCAATTTCTTAGCAGAATAGTTACAGTGGAGTGTTTGGGTAAAAGCCAGCTAGGGATGGGCTAGGGAAATTTGTATGGGTAAAATAATTGTTTAATTGGGAGGGAATATTTTTTCCATGACAGTGGATAGTATGGGGAGAAGAGAGATTGGCCTGTAGTTTAAGACAGTGTTTTTTGTCCCCACTTTTGAAGATTGGGACAAACTCTGGCAGTTTCCCAGGTCTTAGGGATATGGCCTGCAGATAGGATAGAATTAATTATGGAAACAAGTGGTTTGGCAAGGGATGAGGCCCTAAAGTTTCAGGAACTTAGATTGTATCAAAGTCAGGTTCACATTGGCTACTTAGTTTTAATTTGAGGAACATTAATAGGGAATACCTCTGTCTATATGTGGATGCTAAGACAGGAGTAAACACATTGATACAAGAATTTAGTCCTAGGTATAAATTATCTCCCTATGAGACAGATATGGGATGACTTATGACTATCAGCAGTCCAAAGGAAAGAATTAAGGACCATGTTATTGGTAATAAAACAATAAGTTGTATGCAACTAATACATTTTTTGAGTCTCTCTAGGCAAAGTTGAAAGTGCACCTACTCGAGATGGGGTTAAAAGTCACATATTTCCTGCGCAAGCATGCTCTTCATCCCAGGTGAAAAGGCCTAAAGTAATCACCAATACAGAAATTAAAGCGGCAGAGTCATTTTCCTGGACCCACAGCACGTATGGCTCGTTCCAGCTCCACCAAACGTTCCAGCGCCACCAAAGACCAAAGTCACCTAAAGCACAGCCGCATCAAGTTAACGTCTTGCCGAGTCAAAACTCTAACCGTTAACCAACGAGGAAAATAAGACACCAGGCTAAGGCCCGGTTTTATCAGAACATTTCATTTTTTCAGAGACTCAATATTTTTATTCTTTAGAGTGTGTTAAGTTAGAAATTAAAGGTGTATGTACAATTGAGCCTTGATGGGAGGATTGGTTTCCTGGAAGCGTGGCGTGTGAAAGCTCTTGTATGTGTTTTGTCAGTACTCATCACTCTCTATGTATGTGTCATGTGCAGCAAAACTTTGATCCAGAAGTGTATTGCACCTCCACCGAAAGGAGGGGGTCACCCAGGAGTGTGTGTCAGCCACAAGGAAAGGATCATAAGTCAGCCATTTTGACCCATCGCAGACATCGTCTGTTCTGATATTCTGAGTGAATGATGTATACAATTCGTGCAGGGTGAGGATCATGCATTTAGCTTCCACAGATACCAACCCCCCTCAATTCTCAGTAATAGAATGTTGTGATGATTCTGAAAATATATGATGATAGAGATAGATGCAATTTCTTTTATCTAGCATCTGCATATCCAAAGAAAGTTTGCTTGCATAAAGTAAGGTTTTTAGTATTATGTGTATAATTTCTGTATTTTTCCAATTTTTTTAAGGGAACCTCTTTAAAGGATGTATCAGACACTAGGAACAAGAATCAATTTATGGGTCAAGTGTCTCCACCAACCAATGAAACCTGTGTAAAAATGTATGTTTAGTCAGATAACAATTTACAGGAAGGATGTGGCCTTAATTTTGCAGTTTTTAATTTCATCATTAAACCAAGAACAGGTTCAGATTAGGCTTATGGCCTTACAAAACAGAATTGCTTTAGACTGTGTTTTAGCTTCAAAAGGAGGGGTATGTGTCCTAATTGAGGAACAATGTTGTGTTTTTATTCCAGATCAGTGTAGCAATGTGCAGCATGAACTAGATGAAATACAAGAGATTCAAAAGAGGGTTACAAAGGGAAGTGACAGATTATCACTCTTGGGGTTAGGTGAATGGCTTAGATCACTTGGAGCAAAAACTTTTGAATGTTTTGATGTGTTTGGGAGTGTTACTTGTTGTCATATATGTGGGTGTCACGTGTTGCAGAGGTATGACCCACAAGTGTGCGACCCCCTCCCCCAATCTGATGCCACTCTTTACAGATGCCAGAAACAGCAGTCCCTTGAAGAAAGAAGATGCCGATCATAGTTATTCATCAAAAGACATATTGGCCGCAGCGCCTTACGAGACTATGACAGTGAAGGGCACGTGCCCTTGTCCTCTGAGTAATCCCTGGACTATCATCATGAACTTAATTCTCAAAAACTATGTTTTAAGAATAAAAAAAGGAGGGAGTGACAAAGTGAGAATATGACGTAAGGGGGAGGTCTGACATAACAGCACAGGGATCTAAGCAACCATTTTGAGTCAGCATCCATCTTAGGTGCCTGATATTGTCTATTGTCTGTATGAAAGTGGAATGAACGTTAGTTTAAAATACATTTTTTCTTCTGAAGTTCCAATTGATATTGAGCGGTTCAGCTAAGCCAAAAACCTTGAGAACAAGAGCAATGTGCCAATGTTATGAAAATACGAGACAGATAGGCACTGTCCTAGGGGGGGGGGACAATGTGTTCTGTATGTAGAGTAAAAGTCACCAGCTTGTATAAGGAATATTAGCTGAATCATTTCATTTCTAATATGCATCCCATAATAATGCTTTATCTCGATGTGTTCGTGTGCATAAGTTTGTTTACCTTTTACGCTTACGTAGTGACGACACACAACCTTGTAGAGGGGGCGTGGGTTTAGTATTTTGTGTATAAATAATGCCTGTATGCTACCATGTCTTTGGGAGGGTTTTATTTTGAAACTCTCCTCTGCGTGTGCACCGCACAAGCAATAAACTTATTTGTCTATTCTGCAAAATATAACCTCAGACTTGTGTTGTTATTCACAACTTTTAACAATATTGTGGCAGGACGGCCTCGCGGCGGGGTCAGTAAGACGCTGTGACACGATGGGAAATGTTCAACTATAGTGGTTTATTAGCCACATCCAAAATAAGTACGGGTGCACTGTCCCTTTAAGAAACTACTTTCTTGAAAATTAAAGCCTAGTCCCGTTAGGGACACTAACTCACTTCTTGAGCCCTTACTAACAGGACAGCCAGCTAATCTGGTCATGCCCAAAACATGCTACACAAAGGATAACCGATACGTATAAGAATAAAGTCTTATCTGTTTTTCAGCTCCAACAGCAAACAGGAACACGGTTCTGGGGAGCAGGCTGTGTCCAGCCTCGCAGCGATCTTGATCTTTATCCTGGGTTGGGGTCCCAGCTGGTCCCAGCAGCCTAGCTTCTCGCAGGACTGGGGGACCAGAGCAACAGCAACGGCTTCCTAGCCGGGAGAGTTCTCTCCACCTTCCTGTGGAATAACAAGCTCTCTGTGTGTGTGTCACTTCCTGCTTTTAAACCTGCAGTCTCTCAGGCCTCCTGCTTAATTAGGCTGCAGGTGTGCTTCTTTCTGTTTGAGGAGATTAACACTCTGTGAACTGGCTGCAGCGTCTCTCCATTCACTATTCCAGCCTACTGAGTCAGTGACTCTGTCACAATATATATATATATATATATATATATATATATATATATATACAGTAGAGGCAAAGTTTATTCTAACATTTGCCGTAAACTAGCCGGGTTACATTCTGGGTATGTGCTGGGTATGTGCTGGGTATGTTCTGGGTTAGTTTGAGGCACGTTTAAGGCATTTCTGCATTGACTAACGACCCATAGGATTAACACAGCAGGGATCCCTGGCATTCCTATTCAGTTTGAATGGGACTGCCAGGGACCCCCGCTGTTAATCTGATAGGCCATTAATCAATGCAGAAATGCTGGGGCTAGTTTAAGGAAAGTTTAAGGCATGTATTCAGAATGTACCTGGGTGTTTCCTGTTTTTTTGGGGGAATTGCCACTGGTTTTTGTTCGAATAAGAGTTGCCTCTACTGTATATACACATACAGTATATATATATATATATATATATATATATATATATATATATATATATATATATATATATATATATATATATTTATTTATATTCATGTATTTATTTAGATTTATTTATTTATTGTGGGGCTGCTGTGCGTGAATTTTTTTTATTGTGGGTAGCAGTGGTGGGTGAAGGGGGTATTTGGCCCTTGGTGTGAGTTTAGGACTTGCGGGGGGGGTTATTTACATTCCGCGGTCACGTGATCGGGACCTTTAAATGCAGAGGGATACCGGCACCTCATAAAGGGGCCTGTATCTCGGGAAGCAGGGGGTTCCCGGACCTGAAACCAATGCGGTTCAGCTCTGGAGACCCCCTGCACATCTACACTATGAATAAAAATGTATTTTAAATAATTTTTAATGTGCCGATGTTTGCGCAGAGAGAGCAGCGGATCTCTCTCTTCTGCAAACACATCTCGCCCCCGCCGGCCTATAGTATCATTGATGTGCATATACAGTACTGTATGTGTATGTTAGCGGTTATAGGGGTTGTTGTTATATAGTATATACTGTATATATACAGTATATACTGCATTACAATTCATGAATTTCTCAGCTTCAAAGACAACAGCTCGCAAATGCCCCCATGCGTTTTTACACGGCATTGCAGTATTGCAGACAGCGGGAATAAAATGCTTAAATCACAGCCGCGAAAATAACGCAATACACCCCGGGAGAAAACGACACAAAACCGCAGATAACCGGGATAATCTGAAATTCGCGGAGCTAGCCGTGTTAGAATAAAGTGTGTCGCCACTGTAGTGATACTTGGTTAGGTCAAAAACCTAAGGGTTTCTTTAAGTGTACAGGTTGCAAGCCTGTAAATTTTGTGTTAGCAAAACAGATTGCTTCCAGTCCCAAGTGACCAAAGAGGTTTTTAAAATCAATAATTTTATTAACTGTAAAAGTACCTCTGTTATTTATTTATTACAATGCCCCTGCGGTCTACAACATGTGGGCCGCACTATCAGACCTCTTCGGGTCAGGATTCTGGAGCATATAAGGAACATTGTGAATGGAATGGAAAATCACATTGTTCCTTTACATTTTAAATTGTTCCATGAGTCTGATCCTAAGGGTTTAAATTATATAGGCATTGATTTGGTCACTTTGAATTGGAGGGGAGGTAATCGTATCCAGGAAGTTTCTCAAAAAGAGACTTTCTGGATTCACAAACTACGTACACTTAAACCTTTGGGTCTTAATATTGACATAGATTTAGCCTCCTTTTTATACTAACTATTACAGAGTGCAGTTTTAGATATATATATATAATTATCCTCTTTTTAATGAAAGTCTGAATTATATAATGTTTTTTAGAAATAATATTTTTATATACATTTTTAAAGAATGATTTTTTAAAGAGTATTATTTTAATATAATGTTATTTATGTATATGCACGGATTTTCTCTTTTGTCTCCATTTTAGATTCGCGTCTTTTTAATCTGTTTTTGGGAGTTTTATCATGATTTTTATTGTGTAATTTTGTAATGTATTTTTATTATATAATATATCATGTTTAAATATCTCTCTCCTCTTTTATAGTCACTTCTAGTGTTCCTTTATCGTGTTAATTAAGTGTGGTTAAGTGTAGAGGTGTACTGAGCCTATTAGAATCAGTTATGTGCCATGATGTCATTGATTCCCTCCCATTTGAGGGACTATTTAATGTAGACCCATGGTGCAGTATCCTTACACAACCCTGAAGAAGTCTGTGCTATCGGATGAAAGGCGTAGGGTTTTTCTCCTGTGCGCCCAGTTCCCTTCCATCGTGAGATCAGCTGTGCTGGTTTTCTGTGCCTTCCTGCTTGTGCATCCTGCATTGTTGCTGTGTATCATGGAGCCTACCATCCTCCTCTATTGCTGTAAGCTGAGAGAGCCGGTCCGTGACGTCACACGCCGTTTGCATGCGGAAGAAGTGGATATACAGCAGCTAACTGGAGCTTCCTTATTGCGTCTGAACCTGAGTGGTTAAATTGCTTTTTTATTCCCTGGAGCATGTGAGTGTGTTGGAGCCTCATTGCTCGAGTGTATTATTAATTAAATTGTGTTGCACTATATTCTTTTTCTTTACATATGCTGCTTTTTTCGAATTGAGATTCCCAGTGATTGTTCCACCTTGGAGAAGAATATTGCGCTTTGTGTCCTCCCCTAGACGTTGCCTTGAGTGATTGCGAAATCACTCACACCAGCGGCATCTCCTCTTGGTGATATTAATTTTGTTTATTTTTAATAATATATATATATTTTTAAGGTTGTACGCTTACTTTCCTTGCACTGTTTCTGGCCCAGTCCCTGAACTATTTGCGGGCCCATAGGCCCACGCCAGCCCCTACACCTCACATGGTTCAAATCACAATAGTGTCAGGTTCGGGTAATGTAAACCCATGAGATATTGACCGGGACTTGGACAATTTCAAGGCCCCTTTACCTTCGAACAGTACGGCTGGTCTCCAGGTGTCTTCCTGCCATTCTTTTACTGGGACTTCTAACCAGGGAACCCCTTCTACTAGAATATCAGTGTGGGTTACCGCCTTGGGAAGCTGATCGAGTCACACGAGAACGGTACACTAAAAAGAGAAGCCTGCGGGCCTCTAAGGCTCTTATTCCCTCTTCGGATTGGAAGGACTGGTCCTATGAGAATGAGATGTAAATAAATTACAAATGTATACAAGATGATGTGTGTAGTGTCAACAGTGGGGTTAGTCATTATGCCATGTCTGTGGCGTCTGATGTTTCAGGGTTCTCAAGCACCACATCAAACACAGGGTTTGCTGTAGTAGAGACAGCCGGGTCCTTACTGTGGTGGCACCCTAGATTCAGGGGATATGTACCCTCTGTGTACCACATGGGGTTCTTGTAGAGACAGGAATCATAGTAGATGATTGGTGGGCTAAAGGAGTATTTAGTCCCGATGAGGCCGCCGTTGAAATGAGGAAAAGAGAAGCAGAGATTAGGTTGGGTTTTATAAAGCTTACGGGTGGTGCCCTAGATGGTTTTGGGCCTCCGGTTCGAGAACCATTGTGCTGGGTCCTGCCGGGTCAGGCTTAGGGTCAAAGGCTCACTAGGATTAGCCGAGCTGGACGGCATGTGGTACAGAAGTACCGGAACTCCAATGGGTTTGAGTACCCATATGTCCCCGAGCCATTAATGAGGGGAAATTGATGCTAATCGGGAACAGTGGTTAATAGAGGCTGTAAAGGCTTCTGTGCTAGAACACAGCCGGAGCACTTTCCATAATATTCAGGAGAGAATGGCTTATTTGGTGTGTGTCTGGAAGGTAGGAAGATCCATGTATATGGATAGGGTGGAGTACATTTCAGAACATCTCTGCGTGCTGTCTCTTGATTTCCAGATGTATGCGTTATATATGTATATATATATAGACAGCATGCAGCGTGCAGGGACCATCCTCATGGTGATGTACAGTATGAGACAAATGACCTACAACCCACATTATATACACACCAAGGTGCAAACAAATCATCACATGTGATTGGTGACCTGCCCAAAACAATAAACCAATTACAAAAAAGCAGCAGACAGCAGCATCATATTACAGGCTAAATGTCCATTATCCAATGGTGATCCGCCATCTTGATGACATCACCATGACAAGAGCATGGACCCCGTAGATTGATATTATGCAGCCATCTTGATGATGCCAATGTTGTTATGGATATCATCCTCTGTTTACTGACGTTGTTCCTTACAACTCAGCTGTTTTGATAGTAAACAGCATCTGTAGTTGCCCTTCAATACGCTGAGTGCTGTCTCTTGATTTCCGGATTTATGCGGTATCTTATATTTATATTATCCTTATGGGACAAACACACCAACTTTTTTTGTGCCTTATGGGAGTGCCAACTGACCTTGTTGACTATGTGTGTGTGTATGTGTATACAGTATATATATATATATATATATATATATACTGTATACACATACACACACACATAGTCAACAAGGTCAGTTGGCACTCCCATAAGGCACAAAAAAAGTATATATATATATATAGCAACTGTAAATATTACTGTATGTTCATTTGCATGTCTTAGACAGGTCTGCAACCCTGTCTTTCCCCATTGTCACCCAGCATACAGCGCTTATATATATATATATATATATATATATATATATATATATATATATATACAGTGTTCGACAAACCTATACATTTGCTCGCCCCGGGCGAGTGGATTTAACCCCGGGCGAGTAAATATTGGCCCAAGCAGCACACATTTGGTACTAGGTGGCGAGTAGATTTTTTTATGTGGCGAGTAGATTTTTTGGTGATTTGTCAACCACTGTATATATATATATATGTATATATATATATATATATATATATATATATATATATATATATATATATTTATATATATATATAGGCAATACGATACCGTGTGTAGACGAATATCAAAGGCAGCACTCCAGAAGGTTGTCAAAAATAATGTATTAAATCAACAAGACATCATTCCAACGTTTCGGTCCACGAGTGGGACCTTTATCAAGGTGATGTGATTGCCTATTTATACCATACAGGATTTGCACCCATTTTATTGATTTCTCAGACGGAGTGCCGATGGTTCTTTATCATCCAAATATATATATATATATATAGTTTTTCCTATTAGGATCACATGAGATATTGTCTATATTCAATTTTAAATTATCCATACACCCGCTAAGGGTAATATTTGCACTTGACTGTGTGTGTTTGTATATGTACACACTATTGCATTTTATCTATATTGTATATGATGTTATGTGATCTCTTGTTTTTCAGTAATTTTATATAGTATTAGCCTGTATGTGAGTCATTCCTCTCTATATACTAGGTGTACTCAAGTATTAATTAACTGATGCACCCTGTGGGTAATCACAACATATCCCATATATACACTTATATACTATTGGCTAATGAGGTCTTGATCCACATGCAGGCTGAATGCTTTTATTTTGGTTTGATCCCTTTAGGATTTTTTTCGTTTTTTTTCTGTCCTTATGAACAATGTTATACCAGTCTATGGGTAATATACATATAGTATACATTTATGGTTTTTATATAGTGATCTGGTATATATATGTATTTTTGTACAATATGCGCCATTCATCCAAAATGAATTGGGATTTAGACTGGTATTCAGAGTGTAAATCTTGCTTTTACTCCAACTATCTCCTCCAATCTTTTTAGGGTCAATTATCTGTATTACATGTAAATGTGTGTATATAAGTGTGTAGCAGCACAAAAAACGATTGCAGCTGAGTAGGGGAGGGGACTTCTTTTAATTACCATCATGAGGTTGCATATATAATACCGGACCTCCCCCTCTCATGATATCCCTTTGAGAAAGTTAGCCGTGACTGACGAAACGCGTCAGGGAGCGTCGTGACGTCAGACGCACAGACATTGGAGTCTACACTAAGCGCTGGAGCGTATTGATCCAGGCGCGAGTGCTATAGGCACCACTATTACGGGACCTCTTTCTTGGACTATTGTACAGCACACCTGCCTTGTGAATTTGCTGGGACTGTGCTCCATTGGCAACGGAGCCTGGGACGGCCTCAAAAGTCTGCAGTTTGACCGGATGGTGTTACCAGCCCTGGGAATCTGCTGTGACGTTGCTCCCTTACTAACGGAGCCTGGGACTGCCCCAAGAGTCTACAGAAAAACCGGATGGTGGTGATTATATATATCACATATGCTTGATTTTATTGCATTTTTGTAAGTGCGTTTTTTACCCCCCTCTCTCCCCCTTCCCCCTCATTAAAACTTTTATACGCTATGGGCGTGCGCTCTCTCCTCTTTTTTCCTTTTTATATATATATATATATATATATATATATATATATATATATACATACAAATACTCAATACCGTTCTGTGGCTAACAAAATGCTTTTATTTGTGCAAGATTTCGAAATACACTGATCTCTTCTTCGGATGTTACAATGGATAAAGCAAGAAACGTTTTACTTTAAAACAGCCTGGAATGTTTTCTGTGGATGAAACCTATCCCTCCCCCTGTGCAGTATGCGATTTAAGTGTTAAATGGTCCCTGAATGTTTGTGATGTAAGTGTGTGTATGTGTATATGTGTAGTGTGTAAATATACATTTCTAAAGCGCCCACAGTGTATTCAGCGCTTTCTGAAGGTGTGCGTGGAGGGGATGTGTATACCAATGGTGTTGGTATAAATGTGTGTGGATACTATGTAGTCCCTATTTGTATATAGGGATAGAAGTACATTTGTATGTGTAAGAGACAGGTGTGTGCATTCAAATAGTTCAGTATTTATAGACATGGGATTTAGCACTCATGGGAAGAAAGTTCTCTTGTGTAGTGTAAGGAATAAGGGAACACGTCCCCTGCGGCGTGTCCCTCCTTACCTGCTGCTCCACACACCTCTGCGCCGCTTGCAGAACATGCACGCACAGGGAGGATTTTCTACTCCACCCCGGAGCTTGGCTCCGCCCCCTGCATGCGACGCATGTCCGTCACACGCAGCGCGCACACATGACATTGTGCACCACTCCCTAGCTGTGAGGCAGTCTGCTAAATCTCTCCCACCTTTCTCCTGCACCTTACAGCCAATCTCTGCTTCCGCGGAGGCTGCGCCTTCGCTTCTCCCTTCAGTCCCATTCGTGCTTCACTGCTATTTTATTCCAGCTGTCTCACTCATTCCTTGCTTAGCATAGTTCATGGTAACCTTGTGTTTCCACGTCCCTGCCCTGCCTTGTGCTTTAAATCTTATTGCTGCTTACTTCACCTGTGTACCGACCCAGCTTGACTTTAGGACCTCTCTCTGGATTACTGACCCCGGCTTGCCTCAGACCTTCTTCACGTCTCAATCCCTGGCCATGGACTGACTACTCTCCTGGCACCTACCTACACCTCGGCAAGTATCCAGACTAACCCACTCTCTCCAATCTCCGCTGCTGTGAGTGCGCAGTTTAAATCCAAAAATATATTTGGAAAGCAAAGCACTACTTACACCATGAAGTGAAGAGAAATAAATTCCAAGAGAGTGCGAACCCATAAAAATAGAAAATGTATTGGATCCTCTGAAAAAAGCTACATAATAGGGAACAAATCCCACACCAACGCGTTTCGAGCATAAGCTCTTTCTCAAGGTGATTAATAATAACTACTCACCGGGTTGTTTAAGTACCTGCCGTTCACGCCATCCTCACCACCCTCGTCCACTTCCTGAAGCGTCTGGGGTGACGAGGGGGTGGTGACGTCAGCACACACTGGCGGGCCTTCAAATTAATATAACTTTATTGCTACAAAGTAGAAACACAAAACAAATGTGAATACATAGACCCAGTGAGCAGAAAATGTTCACATATAACAACGACATGAAATACGAAAATAATAAAAAGAAACATATTCCACCTAGAATATGTCTCTATTAAAACAAAACACATTTTATGTGCATAACGTACATACTACCAATTGCTAATAGTATATAACATAAGATGATAAACTAAATTAGTTATAAGTTTGAAGTCCGTAACAATTGCTCATAAAGAAAAAAACTGTTTAATGAGCTAAATACAGAACATACTGGAATTAGGAGAAATATTTTGTAATTATATGATAACACTAAAGTGTGTGGAATATTGTAATTAAGAGCTACCCAGAGATTAGAAATGTCATAATAACTTGAAATATGTAGAAAGGAATAACAAAACCTATAATAAAGATTGATGGTGTGCACTATCCATAGTTAAAACTAGTAATGCTCATTAATATTATTATATAAGTTTATTAGTATATCAATATACAGGCATACCCCGCATTAACGTACACAATTTGTCCAGAGCATGTATGTAAAGTGAAAATGTACTTAAAGTGAAGCACTACCTTTTTTCCACTTATCGATGCATGTACTGTACTGCAATCGTCATATAGGTGCATAATTGATGTAACAAATGCGTTTGTAACAGGCTCTATAGTCTCCCCGCTTGCGCACAGCTTCAGTACAGGTAGGGAGCCAGTATTGCTGTTCAGAACGTGCTGACAGGCGCATGCGTGAGCTGCCGTTTGCCTATTGGGCGATATGTCCTTACTCGCAAGTGTACTTAAAGTGAGTGTCCTTAAACCGGGGTATGCCTGTACACACTTCCAGGTAGACTCATAAAAAATCCACATAGCCACACTGTAAAATGATAATATGAAATTGTTATAATATACCCTAATCAAAAACTGACCAAGACATTTGAAATTGGAAGGTAACAATTTGAGTATGTGCACACTCAGACAATGTCCATTGAGATATATATTATTGAATATCCCTTATATAGTGTATATATAGACATGTATTATGAGTATACACACTATTATCGACCCATGGAGAATAACTAGACCAAAAATCACATTTCACATAATAGGGATAAGAAAATATTATAGTGAACTTTAGAATATTTATTTTTACTATATTATGAATATACATACATAATTAATGCAGGAAGGGACCTGAATCACAATCAGAATTGAGGCCATAGGTTATTCTGGTTCTCAAAGTGAAAATCCAGTAGTGTTCTCGCTAATCTAATAATTCTACCCTATTTCCCCCTCTGATGGGATTAGACACATGTTCAATTCCCATATATGAGAAAGTGTCAACACTTCCAGATTTACAGTTTGTGAAATGTTGTGCAACTGGGTGAGTGAGATCTCCCTTTTTGATGCATCTTAAATGTTCCCTGATACGAACTTTTAATGCTCGGGTGGTCCGGCCTACATATTGTTTACCACACCCCTCGCCCAAAACATAGACTGTGAATGTGGTATTACAATTAATGAATGATGCAATGGAAAATTTTGATCCTGTAACGAATGAAGTGAAAGTGGGAAATGTCTGAAGGAAATGCATTTTAAATATTTGAAACTACCCTTAGGTAAATGACTACCTTGGGTGCTTTGATTTGATGGAAAAAGACTTGTGGAGACGAAATAAGCAACTGATTTGGCTTTTCTAAAAACAAAATGGGGGCCCTCTGTATATACCCATGTAAGCAAAGGGTCTGTTCAGAGAACCCCCCAATGATTTTAAATTATGTTTTTGATATGCTTGTGCATTATGTTGAGTGATAAACATAGGATTTTTTACATCCAACTTTTTATTAGAGGTGTGCAGTTTAATACTTTTCCACCTTAGTACCGGGGTCCCGCCTTGTTCGTCGTGAGCGTAAGCGTTATAGTATGCTCAGCCCAACGAACGTGGACCCCCCTGGGGTGGGCCAAATAAGCCCTCTAGACCGTCTCTATCGGTTAGAGGCGCAGGTCAGTTCTTTAGTCCATGATTTTGCAAACTTTTCTCTACCACAGCAGCAAAATAGACCCGCGAGACCAGCAGCGACCTTCTAATCCACTCCGGAACAAACCATGTCCGCTGAGCCGCGAGTCCCTACTCCTAATCGCTATGCTGGTGACCCCCACGAATGCAGAGGATTCCTTAACCAATATGGAATTCAATTTGAATTAACCCTTTCTCATTTTTCCCCTGCAAGGTCGAAAGTAGCCTATATTATCGCTCTGCTAACCGGTGACGCCCTGGCCTGGGCATCCTGCATTTGGGAACAAAGACCAGAAATGTCTCAGGATTACTCTCGCTTTATAAAAGAATTTAAGCAGGTCTTTGACAACCCGGGTCACAAGATCACTGCAGCATCCTCTCTCTTTCATATTTCTCAAGGCCTCCGGTCAGTCGCTAAGTACGCTCTTGAGTTCCGGACCGTCATAGCAGAGACAGACTGGAATGATGAGGCTTTGTCTGCGGCCTTCTGGCAGAGTCTAGCCAAACCCCTCAAGGATCAACGGTCTGCCCAGGAGAGACGTACTAAATTAGAGGATCTCATTGCGGTATGTATCCGTGTCGACCAGCGTCTCCAGGAGAGAAAGGTCGAACGCTCTTACTCTCGGCCTCTTCCGGCCAGATCCTCTACCCACAATAATGCTCCTATAGATCTTCACTTTCAGATGATCCTGAACCTATGCAACTGGGAAGTCACAACTATCTTTTACTCAGAAACAGCGTCGGTGGGACAGTGGTCTCTGTCACTATTGCGGTCACCCTGGTCATCAACTATCCCGATGGCGTTAGGTTTAGATGCTGAGAAAGCCTTTGACAGGATAGACTGGCCATATCTAAGAGCCACGCTTGGGGCACTTGGTTTCGGGGTAGAATTTTGCAATTATGGCACTGTATGAAACCCCGGCAGCAAGAGTGATTCATCAGGGCTATCCCTTGGGACTATTTGCAATTAAGAGTGTCCCCCTTATTATTCGCCCTGAGTATAGAGTCTCTGGTGGCAAAAATTTGATCAAACCCAAATATTGCATGTATCCAATTGAAAAATCAGGTCCATGAGTTAGCGTTATGTGCAGATCACATCTTCCTCACTATATCTAGACCACTCACCTCCTTGCCCAATCTATTTAACCTCCTAGATAAATGTTATGGGATTTCAGGTTTCAAAATCAGTCAATCAAAATCAGAAGCACTGAACATAAATCTGCAAAAGAAATGGAAAAAGTTGATATCCATCAACTTTAATTTCAATTGGCAATCTGAGTCTATTAGATATTTAGGGGTACAAATCACAAATAACTTTAAATCCCTCTATAGGGCAAACTTCCCTAAAATAATGCAAACATTAAGGGAGGATATTAGAAAATGGTCCACGTACAGAATTTCATGGATGGGCAGATTATACTGTATAAAAATGAATCTCATCCCTCGTATTTTATATCTATTTCAAACTCTCCCAATTCTATTAAGAAATAAAGACATAATCTCACTCCAGTCATTAATATCTAATTTCATATGGGGTCGAAGAGACCGAGAATTCGGGGAATTATCTTAAAAAGACAAACACTGGCGGGGGGCTAACAGTACCTTGCTTGTTATCCTATTACAAAGCGGCTAATTATATCAAATATCACAATGGCAGACTGATCCGAGTCAAAAAAGGTGGTTGGAAATAGAGACAAATATGTGACCCACTGGAACTGCAAAACCTTATTTGGACCGCAAAACAGATTCTTAAATCCCTTAAATAACCGCTGTCCTCAATGACCAACTCACCTGCAATTTGGGAGGCGACTAAATTTAGGTACTCACTGACGACCAAAAAAATTAATTAATGACCCCCATATATGTTAATTCAGATTTCGCTCCCCGTTTAAACAGCAGAGACTTTCTAATTTGGAAACAGAAAGGTTTTTACCGACTTAAGGATCTGGAGGGTAGAAATAGAATCAAAACATTCGAACAAATGAAGTCTGAAAAGGACATTCCCCAAACGGAATTCTTTAGATTCCTCCAGATCAGAGCATTTTACAATAACTTTTTGCCCCGGCCCCAATTACAAATTTTGAGAAACTCTGTACTTTAAAAGCAGAAACTAAGGCTGCGATTATAGTGCCTTGCGACGTCGCCACGACATCGCTCCAAAACAAAAGCATTGTCGCCGTCGCGACGGAAGCGACCAAAAATTTGGTAGCCGGTCAAACTTGATTTTCAGAGCCTGTAGCCACATGTAACAGCTTCTGAACCAATCAATGGCCAGGTCGCTAGTGACGTCGCTGCAAAGCGAAATTCAACTTTCGCTGGTGGCGACGGGTGACGTTATCCGTCGCGGGCACTATACGTGTGGCCTAAGAGACTAATTTCTCGTCTATATGGAGAGGTGGTCTGTTTAGGGGTGGCATACTCAAAGAAACTGAAATATATGACATAGTGGGAACAGGACCTGGGGGAGACCTTAGAGGATGAGGAATGGACAGAAGTAGTTACAGCCATGGCTTAGAGCTCAATATATACGATGTTAAGGGAGAACGTGTATAAAAGTTCTTATGAGGTGGTACTTCACCCGACTGAAATTATCTAAATTCGTACCAGGATACTCCCCATTGTGTCCAAAACAATGTGGAGGTGAGGCAGATTTCTTACATATGCTGTGGTCCTGCCCTCGGGTGCTATCCATTTGGGAGCAAATTAGATTGGCTTCAGAGGATTTTAGGCCTCACAATCCCGCTAAACCATTGGTTGTTCCTACTAAACAGACCAGTAAAGGAGATCTTTAGAACACAAAGTAAACTAATAGCACATTTTGCAACAGCGACGAGGTGTGCGATCACAGCAGTATGGAAACAGGCAGAAATTCCAACTATTCCTGCTATCAGAAATAGAATTTGGTTTGTAGGCCAGATGGAAAAATTAACGAGTTTGGTTAATGACACTGGCACAACATTTCTAAAAGTATGGATTATGTGGCTAGCACAAACAGACATCTCAGGGGTGGATGGTTCCACAATTCTGCTTTGGTAGTTTCAAACATGCGTTCTCCGCTGACTCGGAGAGGACAGACTTTAGCCAGAAAAGATCCAAAGTAGAACTCTATATAGGGAACTGAGAGGCCACGTGGAAAACTCAACATGGAGTCTTGAAAGAAGAGAGACCTGGATTAGACGAGTGAGATAGAGGATTGGACTCCACCCTCCTTCAGCCCCCACCACCCCTCCTGATTTGGATTTCAATTTCTTTATTTTCTTTTTTCTCATAAGTTTGGTCTATATGTATAACAACTGGGATGCATATGTATATGAAACAATGTATTGTTACATGACAAAACTTCAATAACATTTGAGTTACAAAAAAAACCACAGCTAATTATGAACAAACAAAGTTAAAATAAAATCAATACTTAGAAGGATAACAAAACTATTAGACACAAAATACAAATTAATAACAAAGTAACATGAATAACAATAATTAACACAAATGTTGCAAGATGCTGCATGGACAATAACATTTTTCATAACATATATTTTGGTAATAGAAATGTTAAATATATATATATATATATATATATATATATATATATATATATATATATATATATATATATATATTAACACTACTTAATATATGTATGCTATCTCTGCCTACTAAATGATGTAAGCCTAATAACTAAAACTGACAATACTATAAAATAAAGAAATATACATAAACAATGAAAATCATTTTTAAATAAAATAATTTATGTATAAATATATTAAAATGAAAAAGAAGAACAAAGGAAAAGAAAAAATAAATTGAAAAAGGAACATCCCTCATATCATGTATAGATGAACTACAAAAAAAATGATAAAATGATTCTAAATATGCATGTATGAATAAACGTAGATTGGGAGCTACATCATTTCTTGTAAAATATATATAAATGTATACTTACATATGTAGATTAATGATTATATGTCACTGTTTGATACATGCATATTTAGAATCCTTTTATCATTTTTTGGGGGGGTTGTAGTTCATCTATACATGATATGAGGGATGTTCCTTATCAACTTATTTTTTTTAATTTTCCTTTGTTCTTCTTTTTCATTTCAATATATTTATATATAAGTTATTTTCTTTATTTTATTTAAATTCTTTTAATTATTGATGTATATTTCGTTTTATATTTCGTTGTTTATAGTACTGTCCATTTTTGTTATTAGGCTTGCATCATTTAGTATGCAGAGGTAGAATACATATATTAAGTAGTGTTAATATACATATACAGTATATACTGTAATAATATGTACCATTCCTATAGCCATAATATATGATATGGACAATGTTATCGTCCATGCAGTATCTTGCAAAATTTGTGTTCATTATTGTTATTCATGTTACTTTGTTATTAATTTGTATTTTGTGTCTAATAGTTTTGTTATCCTTCTGTAATGCTTGCGCTCACCACGAACAAGGAGGGACCCCAGTACTGAGTTGGGAAAGTACGAAACTGAGCACCCACAGCAGTGGAGGCACGCCTGGAGGGTGGATAGTAAGCGTAGCCGGGTCTGGCTTGGAGAAATCAGGTTAGTCCAGATACTTGCCGGGGTCTGGGGGTAGAGCCAGTAGAATGGTCGATGTCCGTTGTGCCATGGTCTGGGGTTGGAGCCGGGAGAGCAGTAGCATGTCCAAAAGCCGAGGTCAGGGATGGAGAGGAGTGAGTAGTCAGAGGCAAGCCGGGGTCGTTATCCAGAGAGGGTCCAATAGTCAAGCCGGGTCGGTACACGTGAAAGCACTGGAGAGAAAGCAGCAAGGCACAAGGCAAGGCAAAACAGAACGCTGGAAAACAAGGCTACACAGGTTATGCTCAGCAATGAGGAAGTGAAAGAGCAGTTTTTAAATAGGAGAGATGCATGACTGGGATTGGGAGGCGACGCAGAGGTGCGGCCTCTGCTGAGGCAGAGATTGGCTGCAAGGCACAGGAGACAGGTGTGTGCACTTGCTTGCAGCTGGGGAACGATGCACTACGTCACGTGTGCGCGCCGCGCGCGCACGTGGAACCGCCTTAACAAACCGAGAGCGTGGACCTGGTGATCGAGTATCCAATTGGACTGATTCGATGGACCTTCTTGAGTCGATTATAGACTGAATCTCAAATTCTTCTTGGCCTTGTACCATCCCTGGTGGTGGTTTAGGAGAAACATCAAAGAACTGAGAACTTTGGAAGACAGGTTTTAGTAGTGAAAAATGAAATACCGCAGGAATTCTCATGGACTGAGGAAGTTGTAGGCGGTAGGCTACAAGATTGACCTGTTTCAGAACCATAAACGGACCTAGAAACCTTGGGGCCAGCTTCAGCGTAGGTGTCTTCAATCTGATGTTTTTCGAAGATAGCCACACTTTGTCTCCTGGCCTGAATTTGGGTGCCTTACAGCGATGACAATCCGCCTGTGACTTTTGTCTGAGGACAGCCTCTTGGAGAGTCTTTTGAATCTTCCTCCCAAAAATTTGTAAAGAGTTTACTCTGGAATCTGCTGCTGGGCCAGCGGAAGGCGTAGAGATGATTTTCACGATTGCGATACAGGACCATTTTGGTATGTTGGATGTGTTCAGTGAGTTTTGTAGAAAAAAATAAGAATATCATAAAGATAGGCAATGACAAAAATGTTGAGAACATCCTGAAAAATCTCGTTCACGAACTCCTGAAAAACAGCAGGAACATTACATAATCCAAAAGGCATGACCGCTATGGCCATCTTGTGTGTTAAATGCCGCCTTCCATTCATCTTCTTGACGTATACGTATCAGATTGTAGGCCCCTCGAAGATAGAGTTTGGAAAAAAATAGTAGAACCTTGCAAACGATCAAAATGTTCAGAGATAAGTGGTAGAGGGTAACGGCTCTTTAAAGTGATTTTATTAAGTCCTCTGTAATCTATGCATGGGCGGAGTGTACCATCTTTCTTGATAACAAAAAAGAAACCAGCCCCGGCTGGGGAAGAGGAATTTCTAATGAAGCCTTTCTTTAAATTCTCTTGAATGTACTCCGACATTGCCTTGGTCTCAGGAATAGATAACGGGTAAGATCTTGATTTGGGAAGGACAGCTCCAGGCAAGAGATCAATGGGGCAATCAAAAGGGCAGTGAGGAGGAAGAATTTCAGAACGAACCTTATCAAAGACATCTAGGAATTCAGTATACACTTCTGGAAGGGTAGATTTGTCTAATGTAGGAATGTCTAACACGCAAATATGTTGCACCGGAATAAGACAGGAATTGGTACATAGGGGGGCCGTTGAATGGGTGTCTTGTCAGTCCAATCAAAATGTGGATTATGTCGTTGGAGCCAAGGGAGGCCCAAAATTACCTGCACCGAGGGTGAGTGGATAACGTCCAAAGTTATCTCCTCCTTGTGACCATCTTAAGTAGAGAGAGTGTATCTCCAAGGAGGTGAAAGCTGGCTGGAGTGGATGTCCATCAATGGCCTCCATCCCGAAGGGCACGGATTTTTCCACCAGCGGAGTTTTGTTTTTATGGCGAGACCATGATCCACAAAATTTCCTCCAGACCCGGAATCAATGAAAGCAGAGGTGGAGGTAAGGAAGCCAGGACCCTCAAGGAAGACTGGAAGCATAATCCAAGTCGGCAGGTTTTCTTTAATAGAAGGGGAAGCAGAAATGGTACCCAAGGAGATCCCCTCATACCTCATTGAGTGTTGGCGTTTCCCGGCTTTGTGGAGCAGCGATGTACCAGATGACACGACAAACCACAGTAGGACAGAGACCTCCATTCCTCCGGCGTTGTTTTTCAGAAGAAGAGATTTGGTGACTTCCTAACTGCATAGGTTCTGGGACATCAAGAGCTGGGGAAACAATAGGAGAAAGGCTGTGATTGGAACATTAGTTGTGCGAAATCGTGGACGATGACGTTCAGCCCTTCTCTCCTGAAGGCGCTGATTGTCACGATGGACGCACTTATTAACACATTTATATTTTGTGGATCCCAATTGGGCAGAAAAAGTTGAGCAAAATAAACTGAGATTTATTCCTGTTGCAGGGTACATGCAACTACACACGCGGGTTTCTTGACAAGGCTTATTTATTTAGCCTTAAAAGATATACAGCACACAAAACAAAAATAGCTTTTCATCAGAAACAAAAGAAAAATGGCTTTTCTTCAGCAGACAAACAAAAACAGTTTTTCTTTAGCAGACAGTGTATAAATCAGGCAGTTACCCTTTTCTATGCAGGGGACAGACAGTTCACAATTCATCTACAGTACTTTGCTAATCAGACCTTGTATCAGGAAATCTCTTCAGCAGCTTACTCCTCTCTCCTAAACAACAGCCAGGCTCCATGTGTCTACAGCCTGGGTTTTAACACACCTTGATTAGACAGCTGGGATCCAGCTAATTGTCCTGAGGTTCCCAGCTGAAGTTAACCTAGTCAGTGCTGCACTGCAGACAAGACATAGGTTTTCCAGGCATATAACTGGTGGCTTTTATTTACCCTGTCACATTCCTCCCCTGTTAGTGTGTGGCTGGGGCTACGCACGGCTGAAGCCCGACCATCCACCCCTTCTCTAGAAAAGAATTCAGCATTTGCGTTCTCTTTTCCCGGCCTATGTTGAATCTCAAATGAGAAGGGTTGGAGGGCCATATACCACCTAGTCAATCTAGCATTAGAATCCTTCATGCTATTTAACCACTTCAGTGGAGCATGATCCATCACCAAAGTAAAATGGACTCCTGCCAGGTAATGCCTCAAAGCCTCGATTGCCCACTTTACTGAGAGGCACTCTTTCTCAATCACTGAGTAGTTTTTTTTCCCTTGGGAACAATTTCCTTCCCAGGAAAAGGATAGGATGTTCAACTCCCTCAAACTGTTGTGACAACA
Source organism: Ascaphus truei (assembly GCF_040206685.1). Lineage (NCBI taxonomy): Eukaryota > Metazoa > Chordata > Amphibia > Anura > Ascaphidae > Ascaphus > Ascaphus truei. The sequence continues at coordinate 133,955,813 of NC_134486.1, read as the reverse complement.
CTGCCCCTAGCCCTATCTCTGATGCATCTGTTTGCACTATAAAAGGGCTGTTGAAGTCTGGGATTCTAAGGATGGGACCCTCTGATAGACACCTTTTTATGTCCTCAAAGGCTCTCTGACAATCCCTTGACCACACCACTTGTGTAGGGGCACACTTTTTTGTGAGGTCCGTTAAAGGGGCTGCCACTTCCGAATAGTTGGGGATGAACCGCCGGTAGTACCCTGCTAAACCCAGCAGAGAGCGTACCTGCGTTTTTGTTTGGGGGGTCGGAACTTCTTTCAGGGCAACTACCTTGTCGGCTAGTGGCCTTACTTTTCCACCTCCCACTGCATACCCTAAGTATTTGGTTTCCGCCTTACCCAGGGCACATTTCTTAGGGTTGGCTGTGAGCCCTGCCTCTCTTAGAGATTTGAGGACTGCTTTCAGCCTATTTAGATGGGCCCGCCAGTGTTTACAATGTCATCTAGGTAGGCTGCGGCATAATTCCTATGGGGCCTCAGTATCTTATCCATGAGTCTCTGAAATGTGGCTGGGGCTCTATGCAGTCCAAATGGCATTGTCACAAACTGGTATAAACCCATGGGAGTGGCAAAGGCTGTTTTGCATTTGGACTTTTCCTCTAAGGGTAATTGCCAGTATCCCTTTGTCAAGTCCAACGTGGATATATATATTCCGCGTTACCAAGGGCGTCAATTAATTCGTCCACCCTTGGCATCGGATATGCGTCAACCTTGGATACCGCATTGACCTTTCGGAGGTCCACACAAAATCTTACCTTCCCATCGGGTTTAGGGACCATAATTAGTGGACTACACCACTCACTGCATGATTCCTCAATCACTCCTAAGTGTAACATTTCTTGTACCTCTTGCTCTACCAGAGCCCTACGACTTTCAGGCAACCTATAAGGACGGGAACGTACTTTTACCCCAGGTACTGTCTCGATTGCATGGGAAATTAAGTTAGTTTGTCCTGGTAAGTCAGAAAAAACATCCTGGAATTGTGTAATTATTGCTAACAAGTCCTCTTTTTGTTCAGAGGACAACTGTTTACCCATTGGGATTTTATCGTCACTCACGATGTTCTTCCGTGGAGGCTGAGGACTCAAGTCCGTTTCCTCCTCCACCGGGTGGATGAATAGAGACCGTTGCATCTTCCAGGGTTTCAGCAAGTTCACATGGTAAATTTGTTTACCCTTCCTGGACCCTGGTTGAGCGATCTCTTAATCCACATCACCCGTACGGCGGAGTACTTCGAATGGGCCCTGCCATTTGGCCAGGAGTTTACTCTCGCAACTGGGTAACAATAACATCACCTGGTCTCCTGGGTGAAACACTCTCATGCGAGCATTCTGATTGTAATATCTCTCCTGACTGTCCTGGGCTGATCTAAGATTCTCCCTGGCAAAATGGCCGACCACATCTAGGCGCTTCCTAAGGTCTAGTACATATTGCAGGGTATTCTTAGAAGGGGAATGCTGTTCCTCCCAGGACTCCTTTAGGAGGTCTTGGATACCCCGGGGTTGGCGGCCATAGAGCAATTCAAATGGAGAGAATCCCGTGGAGGCCTGGGGAACTTCCCGCACTGCAAACAGCAGAAAAGGGAGAAGTTCATCCCAGGCTCTCTTCTCTGAATCTACAAATTTCCTCAGCATCCCTTTTAGAGTTCGGTTAAATCTTTCCACCAATCCGTCAGTCTGTGGATGGTAGACCGATGTCCGAACAGACTTGACCTCTAGTAACTTTAAGACATCCTGCATCAGTTTAGCCATGAAATTTGTACCTTGGTCTGTCAACATCACCTGGGGAAGTCCAACCCGTGAGAACAGTTCCAACAACTTGTTGGCTACTTGCTTCGCCGTTGCTGTTCTCAGGGGGAACGCCTCAGGATACCTTGTTGCATAGTCAACTATTACAAGGATAAACCTGTGTCCTTTCGCAGAAGGTTCTAGAGGTCCTACCAAGTCTACCCCAATCCTCTCAAAGGGAACTGACACCAAGGGTAGAGGAACCAAAGGGGCTGGTTTTTGTCCCTTTGGACTAGTTAGCTGGCACTCCGGACATGCTGCACATAGCTTAGCAATATCACTATGCATCCCTGGCCAATAGAATCGGGATGAAATACGGTCCAATGTTTTATCCCTGCCCAGGTGACCACCCCAAGGGACAGTATGGGCTAGAGTGAACACAGATTTAACAAACGCCTTGGGAACCAATATCTGTCTAGTGATCACCCTGTTTGTGTCTGCATATTCACCCTATATAGGATATCCTTTGATAGCTCAAAATGGGGGAATACTATCACCCCCTGTGCATCTAAAATCTGTTCATCAATTTTCACCACCTTGTCATACTGTCTAGCAAGGACTGGGTCTTCCCTTTGCTTCTGGTGAAAGTCAGGGAGGTACAGGTCTGGTAAATCTCCAGGGCCCATATCCCCCTCCCTTTGGCCATCCCCAGCCATCACTTGTGACCTCTGACTACTAGAATGGTCACCTTGAAACCCAGATTTCTGCAACCAGTCCTGTCTGTCCAAGCGTCTTTGCTTCCGAGTCTTTTGAACCCGGTGTCTACTGGGAAAAAGGTCTGCCGAGAAGGGGAACAGGTTGCCAGGGTTCTCCTGAGCCCTAGAAGGAGGCTTCTCGTGAAAGACTGAGGCCATTAGGTCCGAAAAGAAAGGCCAGTCCTGACCGAGCACAACGGGGGCAGGGAGCCAAGGAGCGACACCTACTTCGAGGTAAGCCTCCTTGACCTTTTACCTGTAGCCGGATTCTGGCCGTCGGATAGCGTTTTACATCGCCGTGTATACATTCTATGCTCCATGGGGAGTCAAAAGAACACACATTAGGCGGTAACAGTTCCTGGAGGACCAGAGTTTTCCCAGAGCCCGAATCTACAAGGGCCTGGACAGTTTTTCCCCCAATCAGGGCTGGAAGTAGCCAGGGCTTGTAATTTTCCCCAGTAAAAGCCGAGGCGACGGTTCTGCTGAATGAGCAATCCATCTGTGGACAGTCCACATACCGGTGGCCTTGTTCTCCGCAGGCGGAACATGGAGAGGGTTCCCTCGCAGGAGGGGGCTGTGGATAGCGCTCCGCTGGACCGGTTACTGGAGACTAGGCATCTGGTGGGTCCTGTGGGTGACGTCCTCGGAAGTTGCTCTCATTTTGCGACGAGCCGACATCCGGAAGGAGATGAGGGTCTCGACGGGGACCAGCATTTGGACTCCGTCCTTGCTGGAACGACTGCTCCTTCCGTTGGACTTGGCGGTTGCGTATGGATGGGCCGTAGGTTCCCCATTGATCCGACCTACCTCTTTGGGCGTCCACAAATGCCGGTGGAGTCGGGTCCAGGACACTCGCCTGCTGCTCAGCCCCAAGGAAGTTCTCCACGAGTCGGTCCGCCAAAGCTAGGGTTTCAGCAGCGTGGCGTTTTACCCACGAGCGTGCGGAAGGGGGTATTATTTGTAGAAATTGTTCCAAAACCACCTGCTCCAGAATTGCCTCCTTAGTGCACTCCTCAGGTTGTATCCAGCGTGTACACAAGTCCAATAATCGCTGAGCGAGGACCTGGGGTCTCATCTTAGCGGTGTACTTCATGTTCCGGAACTGCTGCCTTTAGGTCTCTGGGGTCAGACCTAAGCGATCCAGTATGGCGGCTTTTACTTGGCGGTAGTCCATTGCCTGATCTGCTGGGAGACCCTGATATGAGGCCTGGGCTTCTCCTATAAGGAGCGGGGCGAAAGCAGTTGCCCAGCGATCTGTAGCCCAGCCCTGAGCTTTGGCAACTCTTTCAAAAGTCAGTAAAAAAGCCTCTGGATCCTCGTTCGGAGCCATTTTCCTCAGGAGTATCGGGGGTCTGCTTGCAAGTTCTGGACTGGCAGACCCCTGGAATTGGGTCAGCAGCTTGGCCATTCGCTCCTCCTGTGCTGCCTGCTGCTGGGTTAGGAGCTGGGTTTGCTGCTGCAAAAGTCTTTCATCTCTCTCTGCTTGCAGCCGGGCCTGCTCCTGCATTAACTGTCCCTGCTGTTTGGTCTGCTCGCACAAAAACTCTTAAAAAAATTATTCTATTTTTTTCATTCTTGTGTGTATTTATGGCCCTTTAACTGCAGGGGCCTTTCAAAATCTCACTTCTTGACACCATATGTTGCAGGGTACATGCAATTACACACGATGGTTTCTTGACAAGGCTTATTTATTTAGCCTTAAAAGATATACAGCACACAAAACAAAAATAGCTTTTCATCAGCAACAAAAGAAAAATAGCTTTTCTTCTGCAGACAAACAAAAACAGTTTCTCTTTAGCAGACAGTGTATAAATCAGGCAGTTACCCTTTTCTATGCAGGGGACAGACAGTTCACAATTCATCTACTTTGCTAATCAGACCTTGTATCAGGAAATCTCTTCAGCAGCTTACTCCTCTCTCCTCAACAACAGCCAGGCTCCATGTGTCTAAAGCCTGGGTTTTAACACACCTTGATTAGACAGCTGGGATCCAACTAATTGTCCTGAGGTTCCCAGCTGAAGTTAACCTAGTCAGTGCTGCACTGCAGACTAGACATAAGTTTTCCAGGCATATAACTGGTGGCTTTTATTTACCCTGTCACAATTCCCTTGATAGGCAAACACACGACAACTGCAGAATAGAGTTAATAATTACACTTACTGGTATAGGAACAGGGGATAATGTCCAGAAAGGTGCAAAGCACCAGAAGATTGTCTTTTAAAATGTAGTCCTTTTGCAAGGGCATAAATTGCCAGCCCAATCATTCTGTGAATGTGCAAAGTCTTTTCTTGTCCATTGGGGTTAATCAGATAACCCCCACCAATCACAGTGTTCTAACGCAGAGTTTTCTCCTTGGTTCCAATGTAATAAGACTCTTTGCGTTCCAGGAATGTGCTGCTGCTCTTCTCCACTATGAGAAGCGTGTTGGAACTCCGCTCACATGGTAGAATGAAAAACAAAAGACAATGGGAATAGCCTGGGTGGGATGTATACAGGATGTGGAAGCCTATCGCCAACATACCCACCCAATCCCCCTCGTGGAAAGTAATCATTCCCCAATCACCTACTTGCCCACAGTTTGGAGAGTGGGCACTAGGGATTTCCTGTTCACACAGAGCATGTGCGACAACGCCACATAGGTGCACTCCCCTCTTTACCTGGCCCCTCTCAGGCTGGAAGGGGAAAACTCAGGGTGTGAGCTAGCACAAATGTTAAACAGGATTTCCTATTTAGCATCCATCTGGCCAATTCACACCCCCCGGACTCTGGGTCTTTTGATATGCAACTTCCAGAGAGACTTACAGGCGTGGACAATGCCTTTTACCTTTGAAGCTTGCATAGGCAAGTGACCCAGCTCATAGGTGTCAAAACATTTGGTTCTTGTGTGCATTTTAATGACAGGAGAAAAAAAAAACCTCATCCTGCTTGTCTCTTAAAACCTGCAGCAAAAATACACTTTATGGATCATACCTGGTCCCCTTATTTCACAATTATATTTTTCATGTGTGTGCTTAGGATGTACTATACTGCAAGCACATACAATGCTGCAAAATGGGGACAATAAGGGACAGAGGGAAAAATAAGACATGTACATTGCATGGAAAATTAACCCCTTCATCCCCAATACGAAATAGGGGTAACCAGCCGAGCACACTGCCTTTATTAATGCGCTGATTACCCCCATTTCCTTCACACTGATCAACTCTAATACATACGGCAATAAGTTCTTCCAAATCAGTAGGTCGTTCCTGAGCAGCCAATTCATTCTTAAGTGGTTCAGACAGACCATGCCAGAAGGCTGCTGATAGGGCCTCATCATTCCAGCCTGCTTCTGCGGCAATGGTCTGGAACTCGAGGGCCTATCTTGCGACTGATCTGTGATCCTGTGAAATATGAAACAGGGAGGATGCTGCAGTATAAACAAGAGAGCGGTGGATTGTTCTCCACAAATAATGCGGTGTCCCTCCACAAATGTTCCCCTTAGAGTGCACTCACCTATGTAAATAGATCAATGTAATACAGTTAGACTGGTAATGTAGAGAAAATACTAAGAGTGATACATTCTAATAACCCCTAATGATGAATATTTAGTATATTGAATATTAACTAAAAACAATTTATTAAACTCAATCAGTAAAATAAAGCGGGGTATAAAAACTTAAGGACATACAAACATATATTTGGTGTATTTTATAATATAAACGCCTAAGAGTTATTATTAGCCCCTCTTACCATGTAACCTCCTTTGATAAAAGAACTGTTCAGAGTATTATTGTGAGGAATATTTTGTCATCCTAATGAGTCAGTTCTGGTTGCTATAATACAACATTGTGACGGTGGGGGTGCTAGCCCGGTAATAAAGGGGTTACTCCCCAGCTGGCAACCCCTACAACCTACAGGAGGCGAGGGGTTAATGTAATTATGTGTAATAATTTGTATGCATTCCCCTGCTTCAGCACAAAATGTATTACCCTTTGTATAAGGTCTTACCCTTGGTTTTAATGTGTTCCTGCCTATTCAGTGTTTGCACCAAGCACATACACTGGGATCAGGTCGGGAGGGCAAGGGAAAACCGTGTTTGAGTATTTATGGCACTTTGTTACCTTTCCCGCCTTGTGGCAACCATTTGCCACGAGTTACAGGCAACCGCCACAGAGCCCATGTATGCCTATGTCAAGTTTAAAGGGCTGCTGCAGTTCCTGTAAAGACCGCTAGGTTGCGTCCCAAGGTACCACAAGGAATTCGCCATAGGAAACAACGGGGCCATTGGTTAACATAGGATTCCTAGAAATGGCCGCTGGTAACTGTAGCGAGTCAGGGGAAGCCCTAATGTAGCTGTGTTGGCAGGCGGCCAAAACCATAGCATCCGAGTGCCGCTAATGTTTAATTGAAGGGGCTTTGATCACTCAATTGCTGTGAGAACTTTTATAACTTTGGTTCTGGGGCAGCTAGCGATAAAATTCTTTCTGCCCCAAGCTCGTGGGGACCCCCTCTCTCAACCCCAACCGGGTCTGGCGGGCAATGCCCACGAGGGTCGCCGTCATTGACATCAATGGCGGCAAAAAGATGCTAGGTTTAAAAAATGTTTAAAACCTGATATTCCTATCTCCGGTTCGGTGATAGCTGGAAGGCTGGAATTTGGCCACCGGGTAGTCATGCCTCCGGCATGATTGCATGGCAGTTTCCAGCCCTCTCAGGCTAACCAAACTGAGGGTATTTCATATGTATAGTTATGTTCGCCGCTATTGGCCGCCATGAGGGGAAATATGTTGCCCGTTTTAAATATTGTATAAAACCTGAAATCATTATCTCCGGTTCGGTGAGGGCTAGAGGACTGAGATTTGGCCACCAGGTAGTCACACCTCCGGCATGGTTGCATTGCCATTCCCAGCCCTCTCAGGCTAACCGAACGGAGTATTGTTAACTGTATAAAGTGTGGTTGCCGCCATTGACTCCAATGGCGGAGAAATGTGGTTTGTGTAACATGACATTCTAAAACCTAATATTGCTATCTCCGGTTCGGTGATAGCTGGAAGGCTGAAAATTGGACACTAGGTAGGCACACCTCTATCATGAGGACATGGCAATTTTCAACCGTCTCAGATTAACCGAACTGGGTATTTTCATATGTATAAAATATGGTGTGATTTCTGTATTTCCCTGCTTACTGTATAGCCCACGAAAGTTACTGGCCCGGGACGTATGTTAATGGCCAGAGGGCGACAGTGTGTCTACAGGGAAACCACTGACCAAATGCTCCCTCCCCCGGATTAAGTATACAAGGGGAGGAAGAGCAGGACATGCCTGTTTACATTAAGTGTCATAATTCACACTGCTAGTCAGTGTTTCCCCGGACCAGAGGCCAGATGGTAGACTTGGAGACGCCAACTTTTTAGAGTGGGGCTAAGGAAATGGGCCTCTGACTAGAAGAATGTGTGCATGTGCCAACCCCCTGTGGGCAGGTACTACCTTGCTTCCCGCGTGAGCTGACAAGAGGTAATTGGGGCCAGGTAATTGTTATCCAATGCCTGAGTCCCAATATTAATGGATAGAGCCCAAATCCCATATAAGTGATTGCAAGCTCTATGCCGATTGTCTTCGTTATTGTTCCTGTTGCCTGATGAACTGCCAACCTGTGTTCTGGGCTATTTCATCTGTCCCCTTCCCAAATAAGTGTTATATACTGTTTGTTATTTGCTCAATACTGTATGTCCACCTGAACTGTAAGGAATAAAATCTCTTTATTATATCACAGTCTCATTCAATTCAACCCAGATTATAAAGTGTGTATTATAACCCTGAAGCTATCGTGACAAGCATATCAGTGTCTTCTGGAGAAAGACTGTTTGGAGGTATGTATGGGCATCAGGTCAGCGTGATTAGCGTCCTAAAGTGTCTATAGTATATTAGTGTTGCCTTGTACTAAAAGCCGAATGACCTATCTATCCTCAGGTAGGATGACTCCCATATTGTAAATGGGGACTCCCCAGTATATATATATATACTAGCTGATATACCCGCGTTGCCCGGGATTTAATGTTCCCCCTCCCCCTCTCTCTCCACTCCCCCCTTCACAGCTGTGACCCCCCCCGCGTTCACATGTCCGATTTCACCCCCCCCCTTTCACAGCTCGCCCCCCCCCCTTCACAGCTCCACCCCCCCCTTCACAGCTCCAATTTCCACCCCTGGTCATGAGCCATGACTGGGTGGGTGGGAGTCAGTGACTTTTGCGAGGCAGTGGGTGGGTGGCAGTGGGAGGCAGTGACTTTGGCAGTGGACTGGGTTTAGGCAGTAACTGGGTGGGAGTCAGTGACTGGGTGGATTTAGTAACTTGGTGGGTGGCAGTGACTGGGTGTGTGGGTGGGAGGCAGTGACTTGGTTGGCAGTGACTGGGTTTAGTCAGTGACTGGATGGGTGGGTGGGAGGCAGTGACTGCGTGTGTGGGTGGGAGGGAGGCAGTGACTGGGTGGGAGGGAGGCAGTGACTGGGTGGGAGGGAGGCAGTGACTTAGGCAGTGACTGGGTGGGTGGCAGTGACTGGGTGTGTGGGTGGGAGACAGTGACTGGGTTGGGTGGGTTTGGCAGTGACTTGGTTTAGTCAGTGACTGGATGGGTGGGTGGGAGGCAGTGACTGGGTGGGAGGGAGGCAGTGACTGGGTTGGGGGGAGGGAGGCAGTGACTAAGGGAGGGAGTGACTGGGTGGGGGAGTTGGAGGGAGGCAGTGAATGGGTGGGGGAGTGACTTTGGAGGAAGTGACTGGGTGGGGGGGTTGGAGGGAGGCAGTGACTGTGTGGGGGTGTGGGAGGGAGGTAGTGACTTGGCAGTGACTCAGTGGGGGGGTGTTTGGCAGTGACTCACAACACACTCACAGCCCCCCCCTACCTCCAGTGTCAGCTGCTGGGGCATCGTGGGGCTGCATGTGTGGATTGGGGCTGGGGGGGTGATTGGTGTGGGGCTGGGGGGATCAGTGCCGGGCTGGGGCGATCGGTGCCGGGATGGGGTGCATGGCTTCTGGCTGGGGGGGGATCGGTGCGTGGCTGCTGGCGGGATCGGTGCTGGGCTTCTTGCAGGGGGGATCAGTGCCGGGCTGGGCTGCGGGGCTGCTGGCAGGGGGATCAGTGTTGGGCTGGGGGGATCTGTGCGGGGATTGGGGGGGGGAATCGGTGCTGGTAGAAGTGAGGCTGCTGGGGGAAGTGCAAGGGGAATGCTGAGGGAAGTACGGTGGCTGTCGGTGCCTCACTCCACCTCTTCCTCCCTCCTCTCGATTGGGCGCACGGTGGCCATTTTTTTAAAAATTTGCGCAACCCCGGTCATAGCGCGGTCGGACCGGGTGGCCCCCGAGGACCGCGCTATAACAGGGCTGAGTTGTATTTGTATTTACATTGTATACCGTTTAATAAAGGTTTTTTTTTTCATGTGATTGATTACATCAGGCAGGGGGGGGCGAGAAATTTCATGGATGAAAAGGGGGGCTCGGCATAAAAAGTTTGCTCACCCCTGATATAAACCATATTCTTGTGACTAAGCGCCACCCAATGGTTAAAGCTGATAGGAAGAATGAGCCAAGGCAGCTAAAAAAGAGTTGCCCTGATCCTTGAAGGACTTGGAGACTACACTAGACCAGAATGCTAGTATCAATGCATTTATTTAACCCCTGGGGTGCAAGTGTACACAACCACTGCTTAGGTAGATATATACTCTGCTATCACTAGAGTGTAAGTACTTAGATTGTACTGGGTACAGTCCCCAAAGGTTTGTATTAGGGAGGATCAGAGCATGGAGCAAATGTAAAAGCTACAATGTCAATGTCAGTACCACTACTTAGGTAAACATATACTCCGTTCCCACTGGTGTGTTATTAGGGAAAGTCAGAGCATGGAGCACATGTAAGCAGCTGCAATGCACCGTCAATGCCACTGCTTAGGTAAGTATTTACTCCGTTCCCAAGAGTGTAAGTACTTAGTTAGTAGTATTCCCTGATAGTGTCAGGGACGTGAGGGCAAAATAACAGTTAAAGTATGCCTTAATTATTTCACCTGTTCCCGCCTCCCGTGCTGTTCTCACAGGTTGCAGCTCCAGAGGTATATATATATATATATATATATATATATATATATATTTAGGAGTAAATATATGCAGGGCCACTCTTAGCATAAGCGTATATTCTGCTCACTATTGAGTGTAATCTGTACTTCCCTCGGTATGAGGTTGGTACAGTTTACTTTGGATATAGCAAGCTGGTGCCCGACTAGCACCCTCTCTATCCACCTTTAAGACCCACCTTAAGACACACTTGCTTAAAGAAGCATATGAATAGCACTGTGGATATTCTGAACACGATACATAAAGCTTGGCCCCCTGCAGACGCACTTACCAGAACTCCCTCCTACTGTCTCTGTACGTTCTCCCTACCTACCAATTAGAATGTAAGCTCCTCGGGGCAGGGACTCCTCTTCCGAAATGTTACTTTTATGTCTAAAGCACTTATTCCCATGATCTGCTATTTATATTATTTGTTATTTATTTGATTACCACATGTATTACTACTGTGAAGCGCTATGTACATTAATGGCGCTATATAAATAAAGACATACAATACATACAATACAATCCCTGAAAGTGATGTTAGAAGGAATGCATATACCGTATATATGCTTAACAGAGCCACTACTGCAGTGAGCGTATACTCCGTTCACCGCAGGGTGTACTTAGTGTTTCCTTAGATAACAGTTAAAGTATGGCTTAGTTACTTCAGCTGTTCCCACCTCCCGTTCTGTTCTCACAGGTTGCTGTTCGAGGGGTATATATTTGGGAATATATGTATGCAGGGCCACTCCTAGCATGAGCGTGTATTCTGCTCACTGTGGAGTGTATTCTGTACTTCCCTCAGTGTGAGGTTGGTACAGTACACCTTGGATATAGCAGGCTATTCCTGAAAATTATGTTAGGAGGTTTACAGGGCCACTACTGCGGTGAGTGTATGCTCCGTTCACCGCAGGGTGTACTCAGGGTTTCCCTCAGCATAAGGTTGGCGTCGGTGGATGCACTCTGCACTCTATCAGTGCCTCCTACATTCCAGGCGCCCTAATTATCCGAGGATAGTGTTAGAGAGAATGAATATATATATCCTTCGTAGGGCCACTCCTGCGGTGAGCGTGAGTTCCGTTCACTACAGATTGTACTTAGTGCTTCCCTCTGTATGAGGATAGCGCAGCTCATATAGTAAAGAGCACAGAATTAAAAATCGTTTCTCCTAGGTCAAAAGGAAAAGACGCGCTCAATCACTCTCTCCCGACATATGTTTCGCTGTCGCTTCGTCATTCCCCAGTTCAAGCTAATTGTCTGAAATTTTAATACAAGTTGCAAAATAATACATCTAATGTTTTGTATCAAGAATCCAGTCGATCATTTTTTTACCATTTAAAAAAAAAAATGAATTCCAAGTTGGGGGCTGCATTGATTCAGTTGAAACTTCTGGTAGATCTAAGTTAAGATAGCAGAAAGGTACCCTCAAAATGTAATCAGAATCGGTCAATGTGTTTGCTCTGTGGAGAGAGAACACACTAACAAAAACACAAACAAACCTAAAGAGGTCACAAAGTCTAGTTGAAGTATTCTCAACGCTTGCATACTCATTCAATAATGCATGGCTGACATTAACCTACAGTTTTCGTTGATATACCAGTGGTGTGGGTTATTCTAATTATATGTTACATGGTTCGTCCACCTGCCTCACTTTCCCCCCTGTCACATAAGTCCTTGGCAGTCTAGGCTGTGACAGGCTATTCGGTTGGTAATTAATCCCCCTATATGAGTGACGGCAGTGGTGGTGGTGACTCATGGTCTTTGTCTAGCCTATCAAGGTACAGACCTTGAGCCGTCCCCTTCTTGTTCCTCAGGGTGATAGTGCCAAATTTTGTGAGTTGTCTCCCACCTTTCCAGGTGAGTGGAGGTGTTTGAGCCATCTCCTCCCTGCTGGGAGAGAGTGGCCGGCCAGGCTATCAACATCCAGATTCCTGGAATCCTCTGCGACCCTGTATCCGCTGTATTGAACCATCTGCAGTGACTGCTTAATAAATCCTTTCTATTCTACATACTCCTGCCTGAGTTTCAGTCTGTTGGGCAGGGGTGTATATTATTGCTTCGATGGGGACAGCCTCCAAAAACCCTGGAGTCCACTAAAGGTGGAGGCGCTGATCACCAGATAAAGAACACCGGATGATACCAAAAGCCTCTCCTGGTCTCCAATACAACGCAGACAGCTCAGCTCTCCTGGACCCTCACAGGTATGCGCACCACTGACACCTGTAGCCGTAACAGTATCTTCCAGAGGGTGGGGGTACATGTGCTACATATATATAATTATTAAGCAATATATCTAGGATTCCCTAATGTAGAATATTTGTTGTTCCAGTGTAAGGTTACTGCCTATTTTTTATTTTTATTTTCATGTTTTACCAACCTCTTTCCTAAATGTACTGTTTTGTCTCATGCAAAAAGCTATAATCTGTTAACTCTGCTCTGTTTTATTGTTTTTTAGTACTTTATAAAATTTGGAGATGACAGATCTTTGAAATGCTTATTTTTCAGCTCATTGGAGAGTGATAGAGAAGGAACTTGGATCATTACAAAACATGAAGGTCCTTGTATATGCAAGAATACTGCAAGTGATAGCTGACACAGATGGAGTTTCCTACAGTGCATTCAGCAGTAAAGCTGAAAATAAAATCTAGAAGTATTCCCACTAACGTGATTTTCTGATTGAAAAAAACAAAGGTCATACAGAGGCCAACATCAGAAAAGGTTTTCAATATTACCATCTGCAAAGGAATACTTTGCAAAGAGTCATGGGCAAGAAGGGCATACAGTAACTGTGATTATAAATATTGGTGAGGGGGGGCGTTGGACGACTGTGGCAGGACGGCCTAATGGTGAGGTCAGACAAGAGTCCACAAGTTCATTTTCAGGGTAAACCAAATGTTAAGTGGTTTTATTACACTACAAAACAAATAAATATTTGGGCACACTGTCCCTTTAAGGGAAAACAAAACTCATAAAAAGAACGCCTACTCCCCATAGGGAGATCTTGCTAAACATTCCAGGCCCTAGCTATCATGCTTACTGGCTTTGTCCAGTTCCCAACCCCTAAACATATACCACAATAGTTATGGAACAATATTAAAGTCCTTACTGTATATTTGTTTGGGAATCTCTGTCCCTAGAGAGAGTTTAGGAAATCCTTCTGGGTTGGAGCTTGCACAGGGCAGCTCTGTAGTCTGAGTAAGCTACCTACTACAAGCAGTAGCCTCCTTATCATGCTGGTTGTCAGCTGTCTCAGCTTAATTCCTGATTGCCCAAGTATTCTTACTGGGTTAATCTTCTGAGTGCTGGATGAAGGACTCAGATGTATGTTTCCCAGGGATAACTATCAGTACCTGACTTCACCCCGTCACAGGGACATTCAGTTATTATTTAATTCAATTTAGAAAATGTTGAATTCCAATTGAAATGAGTGGAAAGCAATATAAAAAACAATGCAAACCTTTTTAATGAAAAGTAAATATTTCCCTTATTATAAATAGTTCATAAAATGCCTCATACAATATAAATAGCACAAAGTTAAGGAAACTCAAATAGTCACCCAAGGACAGCTGTACAGTATCTGCATGACCAGGGAGGCTGAAAAGTGGCTCCCCTCTCTCCCCTGCTCGAACCCACGTAGAACGTACAAATAATGACAGGAACTGGAACTGGAGGTATAAAAGGCTGCGGCTATTTATTTATAACAAATACCTAATAGGGTAAATGCCACTCCTTGACAGAGTGCTCATTTGACAGCATGTGGAGGGGACAGTCAGCCGGCCCTTGAACTGCTGACCTTGTGTCCCCTTCACAAGCAGGCTCTCGAAGTCATGTCTAAATGACCCTACCCACTCGTACTCCCCCTGGGATCAAACAGCCCAGCTCCCAGTCTGGCCTTTCCAGGACCCTTTCCAAACCCTCCTGCAAACTCTTGTTAAAAAGGTCTATCCCGATATCCGACATGTGGACCCTGTCTGCCCTGAGTAAACCACCCTGAAAAAGCATTGAAATCTGGGTGTCTGATTTCCCAGACCCCGCACTGCACTACAAACTTGCCTACAGCCCTATTCACTTTCTTCCGTGTCCTGTCAACCCCCCGTGGTACCCTTGCACCCCTCAATGACATTTATAAACAATGTGACCATATGACCTGCACCTCAGTCCGATGGGCAAACATATGTGCTAAGTCCTGCTTAATGGAATCTATTAGGTCAACCAACCGCAAAGCCGCCACATCGTTCCCTCTTGCATGGATGAACAGGATCTGCAGAGGCCTCCTATCCCTGGCCATTACCATGAGCCGGGGGAGCAGCAGGCACCATCGCAGTCCCCTCCCCCCCCCCCCACCAGAACACCCTCGCTTGATCAACATGCGATCCGTAAGGCCACCAGGCCTCCTGCTTTTCTGCCTAGTGTATCAGAGAGTCACCGATGATCCAGACGTTTGTGGCTATTGAATCTGTGGGGGGTGTGAGAAAGTCATACCAGCAAGACCTGTCCCCTGATGTAGGACAAGAACCTGCATGATTTCCAACACCTGATCCTCCGGATAACCTCTCTCGCCAGCCCCGCACGTGCCTGCCTCTGTTGCGGCACCAATCCTGAAAGAGTGAGTCCCAAACCATGCCGCTTCTAAACCCAACCACTACAGGCATGCCCGGAACACCTGCAAGTACTGATACATAGATAATGGAAAACCGTCCGCATGCACGAGCAATGGCCGTACCCGCAAGGTCTAAGCACAAATATGCTCCTAGCACTAGTACTGGGCAAATCCTGCTCCCTAGCAAGCCCAGCAGCGGAACCCATGCTCCTCTACCCCCTTGGTCTGTTTTAGATCGGCGAATGTGTAGATGCAGTGAGCCGGACCTTAGCAACGCGTCCCCCGCCTGCAAACCTCCTCCCCCTTTCTTAGTGGCGCAGACTAGGGTGAAAGCCAACATTAAAAAGAATCGCCTCAAAGACTGAAAAATAGACTAGTTCTGTCACTTGGACTAGCCCTTCTAATATTGCTGGGTCACGACCTGCTTGCTAGATGGTGCCCCCTTTAGCATACCTGCTACGGCCCGCTTGACTATATACGCTTTCGTAGCGTCTGCCCTACCGCCTAGTTTCAAGAAGAATGAAATCCTGCTCAGCTTCTTGCTTACAGACCTTCCAGCTGGCCCCCTGCGTCCCAATGCTAAAACAAATCGCATGACGGTCTCCACCCCTGCCACTTCTCCCCCAACTTTCCTTGCAAAGTCTGAGTAGTCGCGCCAAGCTGCCGCATAAGCCTCCCACGTACCCGGAGCTCGCACTAAATTCATAATTGCAAGGTCCCCAGCACCCGTAAATCTACCGGGCAAGGCAAGCCGACTTGGTCCACCTCTGGCGCCCACCTCCAAAATTCTGTCATCTGCAACCGGGATAAAGAATCGGCCATATTATTTAAAACCCACATGACGCGCTCTGAAAGCTATGTTTAATCACAGGCATGAGAGCACGAAGCTGCGTAACAGACTCAAAGCCAGAGGGGAACGTGAACCAAAGATTTTTACTGCCTCTACCACCTCCATATTGTTGGTCCAAAATATTACCTCCCTGCTTCCAAACAAATGGCCCCAAAGCCGCACAGCGACCAGCAATGGAAAAAGCTCCAGAAACGTTAAGTTCTTGATGAGCTGAGACTCGTGCCAATGTATAGGCCAATGCGCCACGCACCATGCGCTACTGAAATAAGTCCCAAAACCCACTGACCCAGCAATGTCCGTGAACAGCTGTAGCTCAGCATTCCGAAATGGATGCCCTCGCCACAAGGTCCGACCATTGTTTTCCCAAGAAAGTCCAGCCAGACCGCCAAGTCCTTGCGGATCTCAGCAGTGACCCGGATGAAGTGATTAGGATGCCTGATTCCCGCTATAGCTGCTGCTAGGTGTCTGAAAAAACCCTCCCCACTGGCATGATCTGCGCATTTTGCTTGTGGATTATCCTTTTTCTAGTACTGATATACAGTAAGAGCCAAGTTCAGTGCCAATATTTCCACATTTACAATACAGTGTACACTACATTGGTTTTTTTCTTTTCTGGGGTGATCCTGCCCCTTCTGGAATTCGGAGGATTATACGTTGATATTTGAGGAATTTTGGAAACAAGTCCTCACCAGAGGTGTTGAGCATATCATATATCCAGTATCTATCACCTGCATCTGTTTATCCACTTTCACGGTATTATATTATTAGTGTGGGTGCGCTGTCCATTCTTTGGGTGTGTGAGTCCCATCAAGAGCATACAAAATTACCTTATATATGTGTTTTAGCAACAGTCAAGAATAAAGGCATGTAAGTGTAATGGCATACCTGGTTTTTTTTTTCTCTCTGCACATCAATCCCTGAACTCGGCCTGGCGACGGGCAGCGGCAGGCAACGCATGTACGCGGCGGCAGTGGTCTCTGCACATAAATCCCTGAGCCAATTCATATCATACTGGGCAATGATACTCAATCATGAAATCAGCATCGAGCGAGCATATCAAGCAACAACCGGTTCCTCTCCAAACACCACTCATTACCATCATCCAGGCTGCGCTCCCCGCCATCAGGACCTTAAATAGGCCTTATGTTGCCCCTCCACTGGTTAGGGGAGGGAGGTGTGGGGGCTGGCAAAAGAGGGGGAAACCAGCCCCCCAGTCAAGAGACCCCCTCGCTGATGGCTAGGGGGCCGCTGTCACGTTGGCAAGTCAGTCAGCTTTATACTGGAAGTGGTTTGCTAATCAGACATATTAAGTGTTAATGGAAAGCAAAAAGTGACAAAAACTCTCCACTGACAAAATAAGAACAGCCAGGAATTATTTCACTTGCACAGGATAAATAACTCTTAATTTCATATTGCGTAATTCAGAAAATGTATTTAATAACATCATTATTTTATTATTAGTGGATACAAAAAAAAAAAAGACATAATAGTTAAATGTAAGATAAACTGACATGGTTTGACATGGTGGTATATGCTCCACAATAATTACTCTGATAGAAAAAGAATGTTTGTTGTGTACCTGCAGAGTCTTAGTATAAACACCAATTAAAGCTTTCAATGATCCTTTAGCTTTTAAGTATTAATACAATAATAACACGTACCACCCATTGCAAAAAAAAAAAAAAGCAGGTTTGCAATTTCTTTTTTTTTCATTGAAAGTATCCTTTGTATATTTAAGTGAAACAAGGGAAAAACACAACTGCAGTTAACAGTTGGAAAATAATATGTTATTTTCAGAAATACATTCACAAACAGCACAAGTATCCACCTATAAGCAGCATGATATTTTTTCATTCTTCCTTGGATATATGTGAGAATATTGTTCCTGAACACACACATGCACAGCTGGATTCCACTTTGTTTCACAAAAGTGAAGCTGCTTGCTGAGCTTCAGAGACTACCAATGTTTGCTCCATCATTTTTAAAATAGAAAGAGAAAAAAAATGAATAGGATGCATTTGAAGGAAAGCACAACCTGCAATAAACATACTAACAGATTAGGACAATGAAATATAAAGGGAACTGTCTCCTAACGCCACCTGACTCATCTAGAGCTGGCCTTTTAAAACATGTTATAACATTGGAAAACATTAATAACTACCCAAATAATTGCTCCACTAAATATGGTGAGGAGTAGGGAAATTAAAGATCGGTTAACAATGCATTAATTGCCATGCAGGGGAATGGAAGTTACAGAATCTCTCGCACTGTTAAATAAGAGGATTGAGTTCTACTCTTTTTCCGCATGGCTGTGCAGGTTTGTATTTAGCATACACTAATATTTGGATGTGTAATGCAGTAGACCAGATGCTAAATGCTACTGTACAAATACACCTTCGGAATTACGTAACAGATTTCATGGTGAAAACAACAACTGAAATACATAAATAGAAATACATAAAAAAATGAAAGCCAAAATAAATAATGCCATTAAATAAAATAATGGACTGCATTGCTTTAAATATTTATTTTTCTTTGATACATTTTGTGCTACCTTTTAGAACTAGTTTTGCAGAGGTTTTAATACATTTAGTAGCTATATTTATTATTTTCTGGTCACTTAAGAAAAGGGATACCCCACAATACTCAGTTGCCATAATTACATCACAAACATCTGGATGAAATAAAGCAAAAATAACAAGAGGATAAGTAAGAATTGAGTTTAGAGAAGGATTCAGTTTAGAAGTCCTTCATACTCATACAGCAGCTGGCCTGCGCAAGCAAAAGAATAGAGGAACGGTATAGGCTTTTAACATGTATATACATCATGAGTGACTGTTCTTTTCCTAAAATCCATTATGATTTTGTGTGTGGCAGTTAACAGATGTAATTATTCCCTTAATTTTCTTTGTGCACAGATAATTATGTCCTTTGAATATACACTACCGACACACTTTATCACTCTGCGGCCAGATCCGCAAGCCGGGAGATTTCCCGGCTTGCTAGTGGCCGCCCCTCGGCGTGCCGCGCGTCACCGACGCGCGGTCACGCGTCATCGGGAGCCTGCGCCCCCTGCACGCGCGTCCAGGGCTCCCCGAGGGAGCCCTGGTGTCCCGCGATCGCGGGACGGCGGCAGGGGGTTCCGGGGGACCCGGCGGACCCGGCAGCGGTAGGGAGAGCGCCCCGATCGGAGGGCGCTCTTCCGCTGCTTCGGCGCGCGCCCGTCACCCTCCGGCGCGCGCCAGGATACTGCTGCGGCCAAGAACGGGCAAATGCTCGAATAAACTTGGCCGCAGCAGTACAGTATTTAATAATAAATTTAAAAAATCCTGGGTGGATTATCTACCATATACAGTTGATTATCTAAGCTGTTTTAAAACAAAAGCATTTTCATTATATAGATGACAAGAGCTGACAAATGATCCGTTCCTAAAAAGTTGTTTTCAGCCGTTAAACCTCAGTGTTAATGGATTACTGGTATCAATATTTTTCTACTTCTACTGTCCATTTGCACTTATCACACACAGCAATTCCTTTCATCTTTGTCATGATTATTATCCAGCTACAGTACCTAGGTTTTTCATTTTATAATATAGATTCAAGTAAGAAGAAAATAAACTCCTAAAAAAAGAGTCTGCACACTGATTGTTGTATAATGTGTAGCACAGTTTCCCCCACCCTATGGGAGATATGGCGGCTACTAAGTGTGTGTGGTGCTTTACCTGCGCCTCACAGAAGGCCTAAACCTCCGCTGCTGGGCGCCTGGAGTGTACCTGGATCTGGTGACAGCGCTTCCACCTGTGAGGGATCCTGACAGCGTTGGATAACCCCTTCCCAGGTCCCAATGCAATAATATATATATAACAAGTTTACTGACATGCAATAGACAACACAATAACACATATAACGAGGCCTTGCACGGCCTTACCCACACATCATACCCCATTGTCCATCCACTTAGTCCACACCCCGGTGAGAGTGTCCCCCAATGTACAGAGATGCCCTGGGCCATAACAACCATAACAATCAGTCTAAAATGTTTGCCAAAGTTCATACAATATTCATGCAAGCTTCCTTAGATTTGTATGTTTCCACGTAAATGCTCATGTGGTACACATATTCAACCTAAACCAGCATGTTTGGTATCTCTTAGAACAGGTAGCAGTTTAGGAAACTGCTCGTTTTTCTAATAATAATTAACGTCATATATTTTGTATGTATTGCAAGGGCGGACAAGTTCAGCATCAAAAAAAGAAATGTGGGATCAAATAACATTGGCTGTGTCTGCGTGTGGGAATCATGTCAGGGACCGGGCAAATTGTCGGAAGAGATACGTTGATATCAGGGCAAACGTAAAGAAAAAAATCCAAGCACAATGGATGCATGCTTCTGTCACTGTAGTTGGGCCGCTAGCACAATCTCTAATCTTAACTCCATTGGAGGAGCAGATGCGGGAAAAATTTCTTCCTGTTGTCGTGGAGGGTTTGGCAGGTGACAGAGATATCAGAATATATTCGGCTCAATTTCCACCAGGTGACAAATGTTACTGTTCTACGCGTGTCGTATGTTACAGTTCTTATCTATATTTCCAGTGAAACTTATCGTTTCTTCCCAATATAAGCATACCTACATATATATCTGTATATATGTCTCTCTCTCTATATATATATATCTATCGATCTAGCTATCTATATATATATAGATATAGATATATATATATTTTTTTATATATATAGTTGGCCTAAAAAAACACAAAAATATTTTATATATATATACAGTGTTCGACAAATCGCCAAAAAATCTACTCGCCACCTAGTCCCGCCCCCAACCCCGCCCCCAACCCCGCTCTAGTCCCGCTCCCAACCCCGCCCTAGTCCCACCCTAGTCCCGCCCCCAGGCCCACTTTTAAAAAAATATATATGAATAAATTCATAGTAAGAACAACATTCGTTTTTGACATTAGTTTATTTATTGTATTACATTATACTACAATTAGTCCTTGTTACGTGTGTGTGTGTGTGTGTGTGTGTGTGTGTGTGTGTGTGTGTGTGTGTGTGTGTGTGTGTGTGTGTGTGTGTGTGTGTGTGTGTGTGAATGTTCCTGAACCCCATAACTAGTGCCTGGACGCCCCCGCGTCACAATATCTAAAGCAGCAATCCCGCCTGGGATCTTACCTGATCCGCAGTCCCTCAATGTCCAGGTACCCTCATTCCCGAAATGTTATCCATTGGAGGGGATGTGTTCCCTACCTGTCTTCTGGGTTAGGGGGGTTCCGATATCTTCCATGTGAAGCTTGAGTCAGATCTGGAAGAAAGCAGTGTAGGTTATTTCGGTGTAGTATAAGGCAGTTAAGACAGAGAGAGAGGGGGACAGAGAGAGACAGAGAGAGAGAGAGAGAGAGAGAGAGAGAGAGAGAGAGAGAGAGAGAGAGAGAGAGAGAGAGAGAGAGAGAGAGAGAGAGAGAGAGAGAGAGAGAGACAGAGAGAGACAGAGAGAGATAGAGACAGAGAGAGACAAAGAGACAGAGAGAGACAGACAGAGAGAGACAGAGAGACAGAGAGAGACAGAGAGAGAGACAGAGAGAGAGAGACAGGCAGACAGACAGACACAGAGAGAGAGACAGAGAGAGACAGAGAGAGAAACAGAGAGACAGAGAGAGAGAGAGAGAGAGAGAGAGAGAGAGAGAGAGAGACAGACAGAGAGACAGAGAGAGACAGAGAGAGACAGAGAGAGACAGAGACAGACAGACAGACAGACAGACAGACAGAGAGAGAGAGACAGACAGAGAGAGAGACAGAGAGAGACAGAGAGAGAGAGAGAGACAGAGAGAGAGAGACAGAGACACACACACAGAGACAGAGAGACACACACAGACACAGAGACACACACACAGACACAGAGACAGAGACACACAGAGACACAGAGACACACACACAGAGACACACACACACACACACACAGACAGAGAGGGCGACAGGGAGAGGGTGACACACTCACTCACAGACACTCAGAGACACTCACTCACAGACACACTCAGAGACACTCACTCACAGACACACTCAGAGACACTCACAGACACACTCAGAGACACTCACAGACACACTCAGAGACACTCACAGACACACTCAGAGACACTCACTCACAGACACACTCAGATACACTCACTCACAGACACACTCACTCACAGACACACTAAAAGACACTCACTCACAGACAAACTCAGACACTCACTCACAGACACACTCACTCAGACACACTCAGAGACACTCACTCACAGACACACTCAGAGACACTCACTCACAGACACACTCAGAGACACTCACTCACAGACACTCACTCACAGACACACACAGACACACTCACTCACAGACACACTCAGAGACACTCACTCACAGACACTCACTCACAGACAAACTCAGAGACACTCACTCACAGACACACTCACTCAGACACACTCAGAGACACTCACTCACAGACACACTCAGAGACACTCACTCACAGACACTCACTCACAGACACACTCAGAGACACACACACTCACTCACAGACACACTCAGAGACACATACACATCCCCTCTCTCAGATGCTCAGCACCCCAAACACACACCATGTGTCCCTTCTGCTTCAGCAGCTACTAGTATACATGGAGAAAGCCGTGGGTCAGCCAGGTTAGATGTTTCAGCACAGAGAGCAGAATGAACAGGCGGCCGGGAGAGCCCAAGTGTTTCCTCTGCCTCCCATTCAGCAGAACTACAGCTCCCAGAATCCCCTGCTCCTCCGTTAGGGAGTTATCACGGATCACTTCCCAGGGACGGCTGTGAATTCAAGGCCCGCTGCCACCGGCAGAGGCTGGGAAGAAGCCTCCCTACCCCACACCGTGCCTGGGCATGCGCTCACCCTGCCGGATAGTAAGAAGAGCCAGCGCTTGTGCACCGACAGCCTGCACACTGTGAGCCTCCTGAGATCGCCGCAAGCGGCTCACGCCGCAGCACGCAAACCCCCCCCTGAAGCAGAAGCGGACCCCCAGGCAGCACGCTCTTCCCCCCCCTCGGAAGTGGACGCGGGCCCCCGGGCAGCACGCTCCCACCCACCCGAAGCAGACGCGGACCCCCGGGCAGCACGCAAAATCAGACGCGGACCCCCGGGCAGCACGTTCCCCCCCCCGAAGCGGACACGGACCCCCAGGCAGCACGCAAAAGCGGACACGGAACCCCGGGCAGCACACTTTCTCCCCCCTCCCCGAAGCAGACCCCCGGGCAGCAAGTGGGGATCGGGGGCAGGGGGGGAGGAGATCAGGAGGAGATCGGGGGAAGGGACTAACCCAGAGCTGCCTGCCAGCCCTCTTCCCCGCATTAATCCAATCAGGGAGGGGGATTATTTATTTATTTTAAAAAAAAAATTTGGCGCGAACAGGGGAATTCATAGAGCCACAGTAACGACTCACCAGCAGCCTAAATCCACTCGCCACGGGCGTGTGGTTATTATTAATTGTCGAACACTGTATATATATATATATATCTATGTGTGTTTGGAAACATGTATTGGCTCAGCTATCGTGGATGACATCATTATGAGTAAACATACACAACTTGACCTGCATGAAGGGATTCTGTGTAATGATCTTCCAAATAACACACACTGCAACCTTCTACTTTACAAAGCATTCAACATCTTTGCCCTATAGTTGAAAGCTGAATGTATGTGTGAATCTTTTTACAAACAAGGTTAACATGCATAACCACAAAGCACACCCGCACTCATTCTTTGTCACAGTAATGTATAACTTCGTTATACTGTGTCTGTGCACACAAATGCATAATTCTCTATTCCATGTATGTGTCGATACATATATACATATATACATATATATATATATATATATATATATATATACATACATATATATATATATATATATATACATATATATATATATATACATACATATATATATATATATATATATATACACATATATATATATATATATACACATATATATATATATATATATACATACACATATATATATATATATATATATATATATATATATATATATATATATATATATATAGTGCAGAATAAATGAGTTCTTCAGTATTAGGTGATACCTTTTTTATTGGACTAACAATTTATGTCATAGGACAAGCTTTCGAGAGTTCTCCTCTCTTCTTCAGGTCAAGCAATACTGATTTACACAGGAATCAATGCTAAAGCAGTGTAGAGAAAAAAAACAAAAAAACAGATATTTACTGTAGATAAGGTCGGGTGTTAAGTGTTTGAAGCCAAGGGACAGTGTCAAAGAAAGGTGGGGAAGGGATGCTGGGGGGGGGGGGGAGAGAAAGTGTGGATAAGAATAGAGGCAAGCAGGATAATTACAGACAATTTTGGTAGGGTGTGAGAAAACCCATGTCCACATTAAGTCCCTTGGTTTTGGTGTCAAAGAGTCTTATCATTCTGAGCTCAAATGTTTTCCGTTCTTGGGTGCTTTTAAACATTCCATTGAGGATTTTGATTTTTAAATCATTTATGGAATGATCTGGTTGTGAGAAGTGATGTCCCACAGGTGAGCAGTATCTTCCTTCTTCGTGATGGAGTATAGAGTGTCTGTGCATATTCATTCTTCCTTGTAATTTTTGGCTGGTTTCCCCAATGTAGCAACCTTGGTCACATTTGTTGCATTGAATCATATACACTGTATTCGTGGATGTGCAGCTGTATGATCCTTTAACATTGAATGTTCTATGGTTGTGACTGGCTGTGGGATCCTGGCAAATATGTTTGCAGAGTTTGCAGCGTGTGTTGCTGCACGGTTTTGTGCCGTTATTCATGTCTTTAAAATCGTTGTGAAGTTTTCTGCTGACTAATTTCTGTTTGAGGTTTGGTGGTTGCCGGAATGCAAGAATGGGAGGTTTGGGAAAGATTGAGGTTTGGTGGTTGCCGGAATGCAACAGAAATTAGTCAGCAGAAAACTTCACAACGATTTTAAAGACATGAATAACGGCACAAAACCGTGCAGCAACACACGCTGCAAACTCTGCAAACATATTTGCCAGGATCCCACAGCCAGTCACAACCATAGAACATTCAATGTTAAAGGATCATACAGCTGCACATCCACGAATACAGTGTATATGATTCAATGCAACAAATGTGACCAAGGTTGCTACATTGGGGAAACCAGCCAAAAATTACAAGGAAGAATGAATATGCACAGACACTCTATACTCCATCACGAAGAAGGAAGATACTGCTCACCTGTGGGACATCACTTCTCACAACCAGATCATTCCATAAATGATTTAAAAATCAAAATCCTCAATGGAATGTTTAAAAGCACCCAAGAACGGAAAACATTTGAGCTCAGAATGATAAGACTCTTTGACACCAAAACCAAGGGACTTAATGTGGACATGGGTTTTCTCACACCCTACCAAAATTGTCTGTAATTATCCTGCTTGCCTTTATTCTTATCCACACTTTCTCTCCCCCCCCCCCCCCCCAGCATCCCCTTCCCCACCTTTCTTTGACACTGTCCCTTGGCTTCAAACACTTAACACCCGACCTTATCTACAGTAAATATCTGTTTTTTTGTTTTTTTTCTCTACACTGTTTTAGCATTGATTCCTGTGTAAATCAGTATTGCTTGACCTGAAGAAGAGAGGAGAACTCTCGAAAGCTTGTCCTATGACATAAATTGTTAGTCCAATAAAAAAGGTATCACCTAATACTGAAGAACTCATTTATTCTGCACTATCGCAACTGGACTAACACGGCTACTTTCTGCTTTATATATATATATATATATATATATATATATATATATATATATATATATATATAAAATATACATATACATATATACATATATATATATATATATATATTAGTGATAATCTATGTTACACGTATAAACAGGCCATTACTGCCTAATCAAGTCTTGCATGGAATATTGAGCATTCAAAGGCGAACATAAATAATTTGCACAAACACATTTCATGATGTTTTATGAAAGCTCTTTATTCGCTTCATGTAGTATAATGTGAGCATACTGTAAATAGGAACATGTACCATATGGTATTTAATTGTGTTCATATGTAGCTCACTTCATATTTTTAGTTTGCTCATGTGCCGGTATGTGAAACCAGCTGCAATTAATATGTAATCACAGCATAGAGGTGAACAGAGGGGGT